>NW_024705862.1:11542-21648 GCF_018977255.1 Callorhinchus milii | reverse complement strand
AGTAAGGTTGGCTATCACATGAGCGTCGGAAGGTCCGAAGGAGTCCGATTAATATCGCGCTTGATGGGTCTTTTAATGCTCAGACCATTCGAACCACGGACGCAGAAGAATCTGAGTGGCTCAGCTCTGTCACCCCGAAGCATAAAGCGGTGAGATGGTGTAAGCTGAGTAGCCACAAAAAGCTGCATAACTCGGTTCGCTTCGTTCAAATCGACCTTCTCCACTCTGTGCCATTCCAGGCGTTCTTCGTTTTGGGTCTAGCGCGTCGTCACAGGGGTTGTACCTCCTAGAAGGCAATACAATCCGCGGCGTGTCTCGCGCATCGGCAGTGTTCATACCGGCCATCAACTGCGATGCTGCCGATTCCCGGTCATAGAAGCAATATTGGAACTAGACGATTATCAGCTTAATAGCTTCTGACTAGTATCCCTACCCTAAGGGTATAGTCACTGACCACGGGGTACGAATTGCGTCCCAACATTCTATATTAACTCAGCCATGTAACACATAGAAATTAAAGGGGGGTTTAGAAGTATCCGAGTGTCAGATTTCTCGGAGTTGGTGTTCATAACGTAACAAGGCTCTGGTGATTGGACGGCAGTGAATTCCATTCCCCCTCTATGGGTGTCAGAAGTCGTAAAGTAACCAACTGATGATACAGAATTCTATTGGGTGCTACGTGGCCCGCCTACCCTATCTAAAAACCAAAATGTGCTCAAGGTTTAAACGGACTTATCTATCCAAGCGCATATTAGATTTACAGTGCGGCAAGGTCTCACACCGGGCCACCTGGGCACTGGCTAAGATGTACGCATCGAGGACCTCAGAACAGCTGAGGCACGACTGACAAAAATTCCTGGGTGAAGCTTTTGTACGTGAATTTCGGCTAGGGAACCCAGCACGTCTATGCGAGGTTTCATTCAGTACAAGGGGTGTCCCTCAACGAAAAGAGCTGAAGAACCGTTGCGCACGTAGGAAGATAATTCTGCATGCTAGCTCGAGTCCCCTCTTTGCTAGACACATGGATGCTTCGCGCGATGAGCGTGCCTTGCAATTCGACAAACTGTAGCACCCTAGCATTTGCGTTGCATCGCCCATGATTACTCCTTTTCAAGACAAGGAATCCCTTAAGCCGACTCGGCTCTAGTGTGGCGCTCCCGGAGGCCTAGCATACAGGTGGCTTAGGGCTCGGAGATTGTCTCGCCTAAGACCAGTAATAGGTGTGGCACCAGGTGAAGCGCAATGCGCTGACGACTGTGGCGCGTTAGACTGGGCGTCCGTAGAAGCTCAAGATGGCCTTCACAACCCCGTGGGGATACTTAGAGGAATGACACGGAGAACTGGAACATCGCTCGTTACCCTGGCTACGAGGTCCTCGACTTTGCATGATCAGACAATCTACCCCAATCCGTCCCTGTGTTTCGGAAATCGACACTATCTCATAGGTCGGCTCTCCCGTCGCTCTGCGGATATAGTCCGATGACTGATCTCCGGAGGCATTCGTAGAGAAACTGACTCATCGTTCGCCAATCCCCGGTAGACCTACTCCTGTTATCCGTGAAGATCAGGGTCCAGAGGAGTTCATAGTTGGTCTCTCCTTTGACGTGTCTCATTTAGGCCACTACAGCGACGTTACAAATTCCTATGAATTACGATACTCGATGCCGGGTCTCGCCCCGACGCACAGTACAAAATCCTGAGTACCACATATTTCCTGAACTCGGTTAGCGGATGTCTCTATTTTTGATCCACACCGAAGGCGCTGCCAAAATTGGGGCCGTCCGACCGCAGACTTTACATGGATAGTTGTCTGTCAGCATTAGAGGACAATGCTAAGCAACCTTTTAGCGCTGCACACATATCCTTTAGGACACGAATGGGTGTTCTTAGGAGACACCATATTTCACTTAACCGTTGCTGGCGCATCGTCTGTACGTTCTAATGAGCAATCGCCTAGACAGTTACGCTCTCTTCGGCTAGACCCCGATACATTAGGTGATGTTTCAACAAATCAGTGGCGTGACGTTTCCCGGATACTAGACCGGCATAAGCGTCGGCGTCCGGCCCATGTTACGTTTATCGACGCGAACGATGGATTTCAGAAGATCCAGTATATAGACCGATTGAAAAGAGTTTAGTCCCTGCCAATGCAGATAGCGAGAAACTCGACAGTTCGCACGTCCGTCAACGACGGTGTATCGGATGCCACAAAGCAGCTTCGCGCTGCTTTAATACTTGGTATGGGGCGTAGTATACTGGCGTATCTGTAAAAAGCCACCAAAATCTGGTAATGTTAACAGAGGCGTCCAGCTTTTGGGAGTCAGTCGCGATATCGAGTGCATTCCGTTCCGTGGTCATCAAGTCCGCTCGCAGGTATCTGAGGAGTTCAGAGGATACAGCCGGGGCTTAGTCGCCAATCGGGGTCCGTCCGGAGTCGTCGCTGCACTTCGGATTGGTATTCTAGGCGGGATTGGGACTGCCGCCCATGTAAGATCTCATCCTACCGGGGTATAGAATTTTCTCTAGGTCATGGGAATACCGACCTCGAGACCTGCAGATAGTGATAACTCCAATATGGGTAGGTTGAGTATCCGATGAAGTCCACCCTTATGACAGTCTGCGCCTAATCACCCGTGACGACTTGCGTCGCATGTGCACGGTTCCGCACAGTCAGCCCTAAAAACACATGTTTTGGAGTAGTCTCAATTGGGAGCGAAGCTTATGGGACTGCACCGGCTTCCCTTGACGGGGCTAGTGCTTGCGTAATATCGCTCGTAACCGGCAAACGGGCTGTGTTTTAGTCCTTACCACCACCTAACTGCAAGTGCAACCGTCTGGAGAATTCGTACAGCCCACGTGGCGACTCTAACTACCTGAACCGATCTGAGAAAGCGGACACCCGTAATTAGGAATCCAGAGGTCTGGGGCATTAACTGTAGGCGTTAAAGAAATTATGCCTAGATAATACTGCATGACTTCGCCTTTCTTCGCGACTAACGGTTATAGTAGTGAGCGATTGCGGTCCGACAGGGGAACAACAAGCGGTGGACCACGTCAGAGACTTATTGCCGAGCCGGCCAGCCGCTCCGTACAATACAGTTTAATAAACTTAACGTGCTGCCAGTAGTAGAAGGACACTCTCTTCACTCAAATACGGAGAGTCGTGCCTTATAGGGAGTTCGACCAGAGCGCGAATGTTAGTATTATCCCCGGGCACTGACCTGGGAGATCTTACGAGTCACACACTTAGCAAGACCTGCTACACGGGACCGGGCGGAGCCGAGGGTTGTTACGATGGTGAACTAAGCAAAGATTATCATAACTACCCCCGTTCGTGCACGACAGGATACGTATCGGCGGGTACTGCTGAGTCTACATCACAAATCCCCGGTTCACAGGTAACCGAAACCTCTCCTCTATTTCGGGACATGCCTTTCAGACGGAGTCACCCGGTCAGTAGATCACCGGATGGCGTGCGCAGTCGTTGCCACCTACTTGGCAGCGTGACGAGTGCTACGGTTTGTCCCATGTAATCGTCGTGCCAAAAGTAGGGGTGGTGCTTGAGTATGGATACTGGTCTATCCAGGGTTAAAGGCGAATTCTAGAGTTAGTGTGGCTAATGCAGTGGGTTTTCAGCGCTGCACATCTGCTGGGCTCGTAAACAAGCTGGCTTGTAGCATTATGCGATCACACCTCTGTACGTATAGCCGCCCACGAAGCTAGTAGATACAAGTGAATACGGTCGTCCGAAAACCTAGTCCGGATACTGACTGCCAACCATAGTGAACTGTTTTTTGCGGGACCTCTATACAATTAGGTGGAGGCTAGACTAGTTTCTATAGAATACGATAGAATGGCGTCACTGTACCGATAGATTAGTCACTATTCGGGGATTTGTGGGTGGAGCAACCATGCTACATGTCCTTTATGGGGCAGTTCAAACATATCGCACACTCTCCCGTGTAAACTCACGCCAGTCGGGTCATGCATCTGTATTGGAAAGTTGTAGGGGCGCCGTAGATGTTACAGCCCGCGCGCTAACGGGGGTTGTGTAGCCAGAGATTGGTCCATTTCGGAAACGGGCTGATCCACTGTACGGGTACGATTGCAGAGACAAGGATGTGGACATAAATCCGGAAACGTGGAATGTTGGACTGGGAGAGACTCCTCTTCATTTGCTGTCATTCTAGATATAAAGTGCAGGAAATGGAAATGATGTTCTTGCTAGCTTTAGTCTACGGTAAAGCGTTGTCTGCACACATTACCGATTTCCGTTATATGATGTAGACGAGTCTCTCATGTATGTCGACGTCATCCGGTCCTTCCGCAGGATTTGTTCTATTAAGACAACCACCCCCTCTCATACTTGCACGTATGGGTCTTCCGGACTAACATGAGCCTTTCACGAAAACCAGCTCGGGTGGGCGCGAATGCAGGCAAATTCCATCCACTTACGAGGTACAGGTCGGGAATGTAGAATGCGGAAAAAACTAGCAAATGAAACACTGCCGAGATGTTCCTCCGCGCCTCATGGGTGTCGTGCTCCAGTTAAAAGTAGACCTGTACAGGTAGGGCCCCTCCCTTAGAGGGTTCAGCACCTTTGCTAAGGTCCTCACGCGGAGGCATACTGCGTTCTTTCCCAAAGGCCGGTAGTCGTCGCGAACTGCGCCAACACAAACATCCTACTCGATTTACTTAAGGGAGTCAGCGTAATGGTCGAACCACGTGCACTTGATGAACTAAAGCAACCAATGGCCAGGTCGAAGGGAACTCTGAGCATTCAAGCTAGTGCTCCTAAAATTGACTTCAGGTTGAGGACCATTACTGTCATCCCTCCCTAGTCGCAGATCTGACCGCAAGTTCAAGGTTATGTCCGAGGGAACACTTGCTCATATTTATATGCGGCACTGTCTACACGACACATCCATTCGGTGTCCCGGGGAAGGTTTAAAGTTCTAGCGTAAAGCTAATAGACGCGAACAACCATACGGCACAATGCGGCTACATCAGCTTCAGATAGATTTCACATTATTAGTCAGTTAGATTGCATAATCGGGGATGAAATTGAAACCTGCGGAGTCATGATAACCGCTAAACACGCCGTGTCAGGTAACCAATCTACCCATGTACGCCCGGGAGGAGCATTTCTAACAACTGTCCCCAATTCGTGGACGATCTATCAATCTTAATAGATATAGATTCTGTAACCTGATCGTAACGGAAAGACAATATTCCGGCAAAGATTGAACACGGTAAGGGGGATCTATACTTCGGAATCCTCACTGGCCCCGGGCATCTACCTCAATGAGGCATCTTGCCGGAGCCGTTCCGTATGACCGTATAAGTCTCTTGGACGGTATCCAGCAACTGGTGGCGAAATTCGCATCCGGGTGCGGCCATTGGGCAAGCACTCTTGAGGGCATCAAGTGTTCAGCTTCTGTACGGCTTAAATGTCATGCTGATTATATAAGGTTACTGATATTCCTATCCTTCTTTCGTTGCCTCCTCTGTCAAAGCGCGACTCTTTCGATATAGACTTCTTAGGTAACCGTCCCTTTACCTTCTTGGGGGTACATTATCGGAGTCCTTGATCGAGAGTTAAGTAAAACCGTCATGTCACTGGTTTCTTTGACGTAGAAATGCCAAACAGCGATCTTGCCCCCTCCCTAGTATGGCGATTACCATTCCCGACGTGCCAATTGGGACAGGTCTGGCCCTCGCACAGACATAGATTTGTCTTCGGCTATGCGTGTCTCCATCGACGCTAAATTCCTATTATGCACTCTAATAGTAAAAAGCCTGATCGCGATCAGGTAGGATGGGTTCGTTGAATGCGTTGTTCGCGCCGCGTTCGGCCAGACCTATCTAATCCTAATGTGGGTCCCGGCAAGTGACCAGAACCGGGGGTTGGTTCACGGGTGACTACGGACTCTCCTCAGCTATAGTTTGACCGTTTATATGGCGGTGTTTCTTGTAGGCCTGATGACTCTCCGCATGCACGGGTTGCGATTTGGTCTACCATCTACATGATCAGAGTAATGAACTCCACCGCCGTTCGCGCATTCATGTGTTTTTTCAACGGAAGATCCGAGCGAATATGAAAACTCCATAACATGCTGTGAGTTCACTAGCAAATAATTCTGCAACACCCAGCACCGGCTTGACAGTAACTACGTCCCCAGCGTACCTTTACCCCTGAATGGCTACGATGATCATAAGCCACGTCACCGGCATCTCGAAGTCCGTAGATGGCCCAAGTCCCTAGCAAAGTGTACACGCTGTTAGGTCCACCCCATTACAGCGGATAACTTAATATTCGACGCAATGCAACGCTTGTGGTCTTTTATGATCTTTTCACCCCGATATGAGGGACCACTCTTATTAGTACTTCAGGCGCAGTTAATTACGTGAGGGATTACGCACCCAACATTTAGGGACCTCGTCCAATAGCCTCGATTTTGCATAAGCCGGTGGTTGGGGTGAAGGGTTGACATGCATTTACTCTCAGCGTCGGTGTTGCGTCTCGATGGTTAGTGGCAGGGAGCAGGAAATACCCATGGTTTACCGCCGGATGCATTACATCGGACTTTGGGCGACTTTAATCCCTGACGCCTGGTCATGCGTGGCTACTGGAAGTTGGAAAAATCATGCTCTTTTCTCTGTCCGGCTAGCTATGTTCTTTAATCTACGTCCACGATACTATAAGACTCCTTTCGGCCCTCGGTGTTACGAACGAACCAAATATGGCGACCGTCGTCTACGGGTAAGATTCGGTCTTTATCCAATGGTATGGGGCACGAAATCGACCCGAGCAGGGTCCTACTATAAGCGGTGACACAGAGGCACGACGTCGCCGGATCAGCGCGTTGTGAACGACTGCACGAATAAATTACGGTGAGACTACCCCAAAGATGTTACCGATCTTACCAGGGAATGCGCGAACTAGTAGGGGCCACCCAGGGGATTCAGGTCTTTCGTGTGCTATATTGAAGCTTTGAGGGATGCTACTCTTCGGAGGCCCGTATGTTAGACAGCGGGAACGCAGGAGTCAAGGAAATATCTTGTAGGCGTAGTTGCCGGTACTTTTTCGCAATGTATGTGCCATTTTACTTCAAGTTGATTTATATGGCCTGACGTGCACGTGTTCGAGAGCAGCACTACTGCAATTAAACCAATGTACAATTGAGGAATTAATAACGATCTGCTCAGCTGAGAAACATACTGAGTGCACTGTCCCTGGGTCTCTGGTTGAGTATGCGTGCTGTAGTTAGTCCGTAGTCGCTCAAAGAGAGTACGCGCCGATGTATGTGAGCGTGCCTGAGCTAGTATTGTCGACTCGTTGTACGCCCAATGCGGAACGCGTCGCCCATTACGATCGTGTAACTTTCTCAAGTCCAGAAATTTAGTACTATAAACCATCTTAACGTCGTTGTGATCGCCTACGGTCCTTAATGATGTACGCTCATTGCGCACTCTAAGAACTTGGCCTCTAGGAGTATAAAGGTGCCACTTATATATTAGGAGCTCCCCCCTCTACGCAGGACGCACTGGACCAAGCATCTTCGTCAGAATACTATCTGCTCGCCACCTGCCACCATTCTACTGCCCATGCTACTTTGCGGCTATGATTTCAGACTGAGTCGCTTTGAATGCAGCCCTCTGTTCTGTGAGGCAGATATCGAGGCCGCATCCGGGTTCTTCTTAATGTTCTCGGTGGTTTGGACTAATTACATAGATCCGAGGTGGTCAATTCATAGAGTTTTATCTATGACGCTGCCCGGTACTTACTTTTCAACTCTCATTACTGCCTTACTTTCAAAGTCGCGTCCGCGAGTCTTGGAACGACCCTTCAAAAGGCTCACTATGGGCACTTTCACCTCCCCCGACCATGACGCCTCACCCTCAGAAAGAATGTAGTTGTATTTACTTCGGGGTTCCTAGTGATACTCTACCGAATCTTGATTAATACGGCGAGGCGTGAAGGCGGCTACTCTGGCCATCCACCCCTCAACAGGAACACTCTTCTCGCCTTTATCGCTAGAGATGGCGATAATCCTCTCCGGCCGGCGAAGAGTCGGCACTATATGATTTTGGATAAGAAACTGCGCCGGCTGCGCTATTAGAGCCACAAATCCGGGGTGGCCCGTACGTGAAAGGACCAACCCTAGTTGGCGCTTGGCGAGATACCTTATGCTGATCAGGAGTGGTGCTGGAGGTTGACCGCGCTTTACTATTTCAACGATAGCAGGTAAAGTATACGCCTCCGACCTGACTATTAATGGTTATCTTCCGATTAACACACTGCTGTTTTACAGCTAGCTTAGGCCGCACCAGAGCCGGACGCTGGAACAAGGGATTAAAGGCATGCCAGGTAGCAAGCGCCACCTCGCTGGCCAATGGTAATAGCGGCGAAGCCCGCTTTAAGTGGATAATACTATGTTGCATCTTGTCTCTACGTCGCGGTCCGTCCTAGAGAGATAGGCTCATGCCGCATAGAGCCACCTGACCGGAAATTCTCTAGGGGATTATCAACTGCAGGCATAAGAGGTCCGGAGCTCACGCCTCGGCCGGCAAACTACGCCCAGTGTGAGTTCAAGCATCGTTCGACCGGACAGGTTGGCCATTGTGCGCTACCCGATACACCGGCACCTAATAAGCACGGAAATTGATCGGGCTTCGACTCCCTCGAAGTCACGGCCAGCCAGCGTCCCTATAGCCCTAATTACACCCGCGTCCATACGCGTGGCCAGGCATCGCTTACGACCGAATCTGAAGGCATGTCTCTTGCTTCAGTATCAACATGGCTGCAGAGACACAGGCTTCCGAGGGAATCGAGAGATCTAAGAAGAGATTGTGTGTACGAGATTTTATTACGCGCGGTAGTGTTGACATCTGAGGTGCAAAATGATACCGTTTTATTATGTTTCTTTCGTAGGTAGAACGACCTCCCCCCAGAAATAAGTAGCCAAATCGAAGAACATCGTGAAGTCCATCGTAACGGACTAGTTCAGAGATCCAGAAGTGGGCGTTAG
This sequence comes from Callorhinchus milii, assembly GCF_018977255.1. Taxonomy (NCBI): domain Eukaryota; kingdom Metazoa; phylum Chordata; class Chondrichthyes; order Chimaeriformes; family Callorhinchidae; genus Callorhinchus; species Callorhinchus milii. The sequence continues at coordinate 12,616 of NW_024705862.1, read as the reverse complement.
TTTCCTAGTTGCGAGTCTGTGAATTTGGGAGGGCATACAAGTTAGCCCCGTCCGAAGATTTAGACGTGTAACCCATCTTCCGGTAACCATTCGGACTCGTACGATCTCTAATTACTATGGGGGGAACCGCAAGCATTCACTTGCCCGGTAACGAACGCATGATCGAGACAAGGAAACCTTTCAAGAGCATACCCACTTCCAAACCGACCATCCTAACGGTAGCATTAAAAACCTTAGGGGGCGGCGGTGTCAATTTGCGGTTAGCAAGCCGACTTTACGGGGTCCGTATTCCCTCCACTGTAACGGCAACTTCCACTATTGTTCCACCAATTAGCTAGCTTCAATTGTACTGCCTATTCATTACAATTAGCACCGGATAAGTTGCGTAAGGCTTTTCCGTTACCCAGGATTATCCGCAGGGTACCTGGTGGCGAGGTATCGTGTATTGCCTTCTGTCGGCAACGAGATGACATTCGATGGCTGAGCTAATAATAGAACCCGGCCCTTAAATGCGGGTAACGGTATTACATGTAACCTACCGGGCTAACGATCGGAAGCCCGGGGGCGACGTCGATCACTCTGACAGACTTGGATATGCGGTTAGAGACCAGCAATTACTACATCGTTTCCTCACGGATTTGGTTGCCTACGGTTTGGGGCGACGAATCCTAGAGGTTTCCTAGCATTTATCAACCCTGATGTAGGTTGCAAGAAGCGTTGGACGATACGCGTCTTATAGTGTAAGTAACGCGGCCGTGCGCGTAAAGGAAGGGAATCCGAGTGCCGGCGAGCTGGTCCGGGATATCTCCCCTCCCCGGAGCGTTCTGCTCCTGATGCAACATGACTTTTGGATCGACACAAAGGCTGGTTGCGGGCAGTATAGAGTTTCGGATATTCCTCGGTGTCGAGGATCTTCCTTTATCTCATGTGATTATCAAGAGCACATAGTATTTAGACCCAAACTCGAGGCATCATCGCGCATGGGCACCCACAAGGCAACTTGACTTGAAGAAGCGGTAGGCAGCTGTAGGATTTTTACTGATCGCCACGTAGCTTCCATAACACTGTACCCGA
>NW_024705862.1:0-11512 GCF_018977255.1 Callorhinchus milii | reverse complement strand
ACAGGACGACTCGAACAGCGATGATCATCGATCTCCGCAACAACATCATCAGGATGCGGTGACGTGCATCGGCAGTTAGTGAATTATCATTATCATGGGACCTTTTTTTGCCAGTATCAAAAATTAAAGAAAGGTTTTTACCCTTTCTGGCAATAAAACAACAGGTGTTCAGAAAGTCAATTATTTTATTACTTCCCTTCTACGTGACTTTACCGAAAGAACCAGGAAGATGAATCCCTGCAGTCACGAAAGCTTTAAATCGAAATTTAGATCGCCTTTTGCAAGGAATCAAGTCTACATCGACCACACACAGTGCTTGTGGTGAACGTGCACGCAAAAATGCGCTGATAATGATTGGCGTTGTCTTTGAAACTATTTGGCCACCACCAGCAGAGACAACCGCATTCTTTAGGGCCAAGTCTGGCCATCAGTGGCAGGCCAGAGAACGCCAAGAGGCAAACAGTATAAAGGCATACTCTTTGGTTCTTTCGGTAAAGTCACGTAGGTAGAAAATAAAATTTTATTTTTAGGTATAAAATAAAAATGTAGGTAGAAATAAAATTTTATTTTAGGTATAAAATAAAAAAATTAGGTAGAAAATAAAATTGCATTTTTAAGTAGAAAATAACATTTTCTTTTCTTTACCGAAAGAACCAAAGAGTATGGATCCTTGCAGTCACGAAAACTTCAAATCTCGAAGGGAGTACAAAGGCAATGCAAGTATTAGAGGATGAGACCTCCTTTACCAGTGGCAAAATATAGTGATAGGTTTTTACCCTTTCAACTGGTACAAAAACTGACACCTTTATAAAAGTCATCATGTTTGCAATAACCACAACACAAGCAGTCAAAATGCAAACAAAAAGAAACAACTCTGATAATGATAATAACATGCACTGTCCTTGAAGTTGATTGGTCCACACCCGAGACAGCTTTTCTTAGAGCCTAGTCTCCACTGGTGTTGGACCAGATGACGCCAAAAGGCGTACAACTCGTATTACGCCTTTTGGCGTCATCTGGTCCAACACTGTGTAGCCTTGAACATGATGTTGGGTCAAGTGCCCTAAGCAAGCAGCACCCGACGACTGCCGCCCTTGGGAGCCGGTGAAGGGTGGAGCCGCGGTTCAGGGCGGAGCTGTTCCGTGGTTGTTCGCATTGAAGACGCGACGATTCAGAGAATTGTGTTTCATTGTTAGCAGGCCACCCCAGAGCGTTGCTCGCTGATTTGGACTTACTCCACAAGTGATAAGTAAAGTTTGACTTCCTCCCATCTCTCTCTCTCTCTGTGCACTACGTGGCCATGGCCAGCGTGACCACAGCCGTCACGCGGCTCAGCAGCGGCGTGGATATCCCACTCCTCGGCCTCGGAACGTGGAAGGTACCGATGGACAAACAGAGAGACACTCTCTGCTTGTGTGTGTGTCTCTGTGTGTGTCTCTGTGTGTGTCTCTCTCTGTGTGTCTCTGTGTGTGTCTCTCTCTGTGTGTCTCTCTGTGTGTGTCTCTCTCTCTCTGCTTGTGTGTCTGTCTGTGTGTCTCCGTGTCTGTGTTTTGTCTCTCTCTCTCAAATTTAGCATTCTTTGGAAGAACGCCATCAACCAGGTGGGGTGTTGACTGTTGTGTTGGCTGACTCTCTGTGTTGTATTGCATTATATTTCTAAGTTTACTTTGTTTACACTATGAGACCTCTTTTACCAGTGGCAAAATAGTGATAGGTTTTTACCCTTTCAACTGGTACAAAAATGACACCTTTCTAGTGTCAGTTTTTGTACCAGTTGAAAGGGTAAAAACCTATCACTTTACTTTGTTTGTTTTCTCAGTCATTCTTACCTGATGACGGTTGCTTGTGTTGCAATCGAAACGTCGTATTCTATTATTATTTAATTTCTTTCTACGTGACTTTACCGAAAGAACCAAAGAGTAATTCCTGCAGTCACGAAAGCTTCGATTCTAGTTTGACTGTATCGTTAAACCCACGAAACGTCGTACTCGAATGGTAAAGGTTGTGGGTTTTTCTCTCCAACACGCCGGTGTGCTGAACCTTACTGATCGGCTGTGTCGGGTGGTGGCGGGTTTAGCGACGGATTTATATTCATGCGATCTAACCGAAAGTAAATCTATTATGGAGAGAATATTGGTGGCGAAAGTCTACGTGCTAAGCTGTGCAAGGTTGACTTGAACTTGCCGTGGGGGTGGGGCCCTGCACGCGTGGTCGTCACAACTCGTTGTTCCACTTTTGAGCGCAGCAAAGCTTATGGAGACATCACGCTTGCACTCTTGACTGCAGAAAGTTGGGTGGGTGCGAGTTTTATCATGTACCCCATTCCTTTTTGAGACTGCATTTTTCTGCAGCAGAGATGCCAGACCTTGAATCGTAGCATGGCCAAGGTTTACACTTATCTTCTTGGTGTTGTTAAAGTAACGATACATTTTTTTTGCAAATGATGCTTGCTATTCATCATTGATAGTTTTTCTGATAAATAAACTGGGATGTTTGCCCACGTGACAACTTGATTTGATTGACTCTGTCAGGTGGTGCAGGGTTACATTTAAATAGTTGAAATTATTCCAACATATAACCTAAAATAAAACTGATTACGTACCATAATGTTGGACGAATACAATATCTGTTTATTTAAATAACAGTTGCCGAGCACGGTGACCAAGATGCCCAGAGGCCAATAACAAAAGTACGATTATAGTTGTGTTGTTCCGTACTTGATAAAGAGTAAGCGTGGGTGTCCTTAGTAGTTGATGGATATGGATTCTACTGCCCGTACTGCATAATCAGGATTGAAAACTCATTCCTTTCAAACTCATTTTTGTGCTTAGCTTGTTGTCCTTCCCCCGCAACTCCGATTAGCACGGTTGGCTAAGTACGGTGCGAAAGAAGTTCAACATACGCACCACACAGCCCTTGTGTCCATCCACTTCTGGATGAGGGTTTCCCAACCGTGGTGGGTCCTGGGGTCGTTGTCTGACCATACTTCACCATGGTGGGCAGGGCAGGTTGTGGAAGGTGGGGAGCATAGAAACTGGAAGTTAGTCCAACAGTTTGCTGCTGCACTGCCCTCTGCGGACAGGTAACCCCACGTCTATTAATTACCGTCACGTCGTAAAGTACTCTACAAAGTCGCGTTTCCCACTTGCAAGAGACTGTGGTATAGGCACAAATGTAAACATATCTAGAAATGTAAAGTTATGTCAGTGAGTCTTCAGCTCTGACATGACGCACAAATGCAAAGTATATGGAGGGGGTCCTCCGCCCAAAACGTCGACTATTAAATATTTTTCCCATTTTAAGGCTGCGGTGGCCTTGACGAATGTCAAGGCCACCGCAGCAGCGAGGGCAGCATCGGCATCGCCAACCGCACAATTTGTTCTTGAGCGATTCGGATGGCGAAATTAGGAGACTCCCTTTCCCGTGTTGTTGTGCAGTCCAAGCCAGGAGAGGTGCGCACCGCGGTGGAGGCGGCCATCTCCGCCGGCTACCGCCACGTGGACGGCGCCTTCGTTTACGAGAACGAGGCGGAGGTCGGGGCCGGCATCGCCTCCTGCCTCGCCAAGAAGGTCGCGTCGAGGGAGCAGCTCTTCATCGTCAGCAAGGTGACGTGTGGCCCACGGCGGTAGCACCGGTGGCCCCCTCGTTTCTCGTGGAGGCCGCCCCGCCCAGGATTAATCCCGCGAGTTTATTAACCGTGGTGGATAAAGGGACACCTCTACATACGAACGAGTTAGGTTGCAGAGGTCTGTTCGTTAGTCCATTTGTTCGCAAGTCCAACTTTACTCCTGTCGATTCCAAGCATGTTGTATGGCGTGTACACTCAAGAGGGGAATGGCTGTAAAAGTGATATAATCTGATGTAGATATAGATGCCACTGGTTCTGCAGATTTTGCAGATGTAGATGCCACCATCGCCATCTATTGCGCGGTAGTTGAACATCGACTCATAGATGGCGGTGGTTGAACTTACGACTCTCGGTCCGAACAGGCAACTGGACATATGGACAGGTTTGTTCGCATCTCGTAAGTCGAAAGTTCGTAAGTACCAGAGTCACTGCACTAGGCCGGCACGGCACACGAGGGAGTGAGTGGCCAACGCCGTGCCAGGCCACCTTTGTCTCCACAGTTCTGACGCTTCCACATTGCACCAGGTACTCGTTTCTTTTCTTGGCTGAGTTGACCTCGAGGAGGCCAGGATGAGTTCAGATGTACACCCACAAATGTTGGCAGTGATACCACAGCGGACGTTCAGGATCCCGTGACGCCTTTTCCGAGAGTGGTGCCATTGCGTACCGGGGTCAAGGTGCAAATTTGCCACGTTTAAAGAAATTGTGCCTGCAAATGACTCAATTAGCATTGTACATGGCAGCGGTCAACCCTCACTCCTGCAAAAGCTTGGCAGCACCTCTCCTGAACAAAAAGTATTTCGTCTCGGTGAGGTTTTGCTGGGCAAATAAGCAGAATCATAAATAGTAATAATAAGAAGAAGAATGACAATTGGCCAATTGTTTTGCTCTCAAAATGTGTGTATTTTGAACTTCTTTCGCACAATGAGTGATATGCGTGCGCTTCAGTTGTTTTAAAGTAACTATTCAATCCACTTATTTACATTTACCATGCTTCCAGCTCAGCACGAGGAGAGAGGTTCATTCCGGTAATGGGACACAGAGAGAACCAGTTCAACAACCAGTTTATCGTGTCCTGTGTCCCTGAAGCATAATTTATTAAACTTATGCAAGGGGCAAGCTGAGCCGAGGCCATTTGGTTTCACAGGGAGAAGCGTAGCCTTCCCAGGTCGACTCAGCCTTAAATGATTACCTGGTGCGATGCGTAAACATCACCACTGGGGAGACAAAGGCGGCCGGGCGTGGTGTGTGTTGGCCACCCACCCCTTCGTGTGCCGTGCCGGCCTTCATAGGTGCTCGCTAACAGCACTTGCCCCTACAGTCTGTTAAGGCTGTACGGGGGATCTTTGTTTTCGTTTTCTGGGGTGGAGCGGTTGCCTGGTGGTTCACGCACTGTGCTACAAACCTGGTAGCCTGCATTCTAATTCCGGCCATGGCTAACATCGGTGGCGATTATCTGAACCAGTCCTTGGCCGGCCCTGCATCGACTCATCCTTAAATGAGCACCCAGTGCGGTGTGTAAACATCGCACTGGGAAGACAAAGGTGGCTGAGTGTAGTGCTGGCCACACCACACTTCGCTCTCATCCTCCATTCTGGCATTCATGGGTACTACTCGCTAACAGCACTTGCCCAAATAGCCTGTATGGCTACATGGGAGATCCTCGTCTTTGTGTGTGCGCACGTGTTATGCAGCTCTGGGGCAAGTTTCATGCCCCAGCAGACGTGAAGATCGGGTTCATGAAGACCCTGACGGACCTGAAGCTTGACTACCTGGACCTCTTTCTGATGCACTCCCCCATGGCATTTAAGGTGAGCACCTCTCTCCGTCAGTGTGGTGTGGATCTGTGCGTCTCCTGTGCATCAGCTGCGGAATCTGGCGGAGGGTAGAAATCGTTGGCGAGGTGCGGTCACCTCAGCGACTGTGGCCATGGTGTATTTGTTCTTTATTCGTAAAACGTTGCCTTCTCGAATATGACCGCATCTCTCTCTCTCTCTGTCTTCATGAATTAAAAAAGAAATGTTTTAATTTCGTTATCTTCACTGCGTTTTTTTTATTATTGTAACATAATTTTTTTCACGTAAAAAAAAAACCAAGTGTGCTATTTGTCCTTCGCCGTGACTTGGTCCGATACCCAGTAGCTTCTCGGTATTGAGCCAAATAGTGGTGCTGCTGTGGTGTAATGTGTATGTATGTTGAATTGCTTTCACACCGTACATAGCCAACTGTGCTCATCGCAAGTGCGGGGTAAGGACAACAAACTAAACATAAAAAGCAGTTAGAAAGAAATGAGTTTTCAGTCGAGATTTAAAAGTGCAAAGCTCCAGTGTTTTCCCAATATCAGAAGAGCGTTCCATCAGAAGGAAGAATGATCCAAATAGTCAGCACGCTGGACACGAGTAATCCAGTCTGTTCAATTCAATCTCCTGGCACGGAAGTTGAAACGATTGGGACAAGTTACTTGAATCCCCTGCCTCTGTCCACTCAGCAGTATAAATGGATACATTGGAGTCAAATCGATTGGTATGTCGTGTGTGGTGGGGTCAAATGTGAGTCCTCCCACCTCTTTCAAGATTCATACACTTAGGTTTTTCGGTAAAGTCACGTAGGTAAAAAAATAATAATAATAGAAATAATAATAGAAATAAAATAATAAATCACGACGTTTCGGAGGCAACACAAGTCTCTGTCATCAGATTATTATTTCTATTATTTTTTACCTACGTGACTTTATCGAAAAACCTAAGAGTATGAATCCTCTTTCAAGATGTCTGCCCAACATAGAATAGACCCAAATCGCCTCTAGAGGAGCCTTATAGCTCCCTGTGGTGGAGGCCCTTTTTGCCAGCAGTGGCTTGATAAGGAAATTGCAGGGCTGCACCTTTTAACTTTTTACATTAAAAATCATAGCTAAATGAGATTTATTTTCATAATTATATTGTAAAAAAATTGGACCCACACATCAAATTGTTGCGTTCAAAAGTTTGACTGTGTTTGTTATGTCTGACCGCTAAATTATCGTTCAGTATTAACGCTGTCCTGAGTATTCGTGATGGCTTCTGTACAAAACTTGCTATGGTATTCAGCTGCCTCTGGCTGCCAAATGGGTAATATTTCCCAACAGTTTGATACATGTGTTTCAACGTAGGACCGTGTGATGCTTTACGTGTGTGGAGTGGATGTTGCACGTTGGTTTCTGTGTCTGCAGAATGAAGGCGATGATCTCTGGCCAATTAAGGATGGAAAAATTATGGCGCAGATGTGGATTATGTGGACACTTGGAAGGTGAGGGTATATTACTGGTAGGAACCCACTGGTTCCACCAACCCACAGGGGATTATTGTGTCCGTCCATCGTGCAGGGATGGGTGGGGGGGCTGGGGGTGGGGAGGGAGGGGCTTGGGGAGGGGCGGGCTGGGAGTGCGGGGGTGGGGAGGGCTGGGTGGGAGGGTGGGGCTGAGTGGGGGTGGGAGGGGTGGGGCTGGGTGGGGAGGGGCTGGTCACCCCGTGGTGCCCTTATAAAACTCAACGTTTAACCTACTCACGCCGGCTTGTGCCCGCCCTCACGTCGGGCATATTGTGCGAATACACCACGCCGCCATTGACCCTGGCCATTGACCGAGCAACCCAACGTTCCTACCAGCTCCCTCCGCAGGAATGTGTTTTCCCCTGCTTTAATTATCTGGACTCTTTACTTAAATTATAATAACCAGAACAGAAACAGGCCATCATCCCTTGCAGGGTTTTCTTGATATAACCTATGAAGAGTATATGTTTTATATGTATGTTGGTGGATGGGCGCGGGTTAAGGATTGTGACTGGGTCGGCCTCTGCTAGGCTGTCGAGGCCTCATGGGGCCCTCCCTGCTTGCCTACATGCCACGCAGGTATATGGGTAGAATGGAGGCAATTTCACACTCACAGCATCGGCAATGCCTTGTAATGATGATTCTGGCTATGTGATATCAACCTGACTTCCCATTCTTGCAAGCTAAATTTGCCAATGATTGGTTAAGCTAAGCATAGCCAAAGCTGAACGAAGCTGGATTTGCAATATAACTACAGTAGAATCCAAACATTTTTCATGGCAAACCCCTGCCAGAATACTGTTCATCTCAATGAAGATTTTAACATGGGAATCACGCATAGAAGAATCGCGATTCCTGCAAGAATTGTGCTGATGGAGTTATATAGCTCCTTCTTGGTCTGGGCAGATATGTGATGGTTGGATATGCAACATGTTGCTCTGCCAGAGATGTAGACTATCTAGATATTTAGATTATTATTTGGCTGCTATAAATTTCCGCGTGATAAGCCACTTCGTTGAGCTATAGTTTGTGGCCAGGTCGCTTCTGAAAAAGAAGCGAATAGCTCAGTGTGCTTTACTTGGTAAAATAAAAATAGTTTAGTTTTATTTGTATTTCTTTTAGTGATTTGCTTACATTTTGTATACTTTGCACTCCTATCGTGTTTTGTGTTTATTTGTCATTGTAACGTTTTGACCCGCCCCTACTGGACATCTGTAAAACAGAGCTTCATAGCTCTTCAGATTCATCCAGTATTCCGATATCACACAATCTAGCAACCTGACGTCACGTCGGCTGTCGACAGCGCATGTGCTGAAGGAGGTGGTCATGGTGTGTGCAGGCAATGGAGGTGCTTGTGAAGGAAGGCCTCGTGAAGTCCATTGGCGTCTCCAACTTCAACATCGCGCAGCTGCAGCGGCTGCTCTCAGTGGCCACGATCAAGCCAACGGTGAACCAGGTGAGGCTGAGGAGTCGTCAATACAACGCGAGTTACGACTCGCCACGTGATGAGCGGCGTTGCCACTCCTGAAGTGTAAAACAACGGGGACGTACCGGGAGGGAGAAGAAAATATCACAATTACAGAAACTGGGAGAACTACGTGTAAATGACAAAATAATTAGGCGGACAACATTTCTCCTTCACATATTCGTCTGTACACATGAAAAATACATCCATCAGCCGCCTGTGAATGCATTGTCTTGATTGGTGTATTTTTTACGCAGTTGACAAAAACCAGGACTTTTACTGTCCTGGGAATACGTACAGATTTCCCAGCGTAGCCACCTTCACTAAGAGGACGATCCTGGGAAAAGCAGGACAGGTGGCAACCCTAGATGGGGGTGTGACATTTACATTGAGGGTCCCACGGACCCTTCATTGCTTATTGAACATAGGGACCTTAGCCAATGTTCATGTGATATTTTTCTGGACTGGTCCTAGGTTGGCAGAGTCCAATTACGATAATTTCATGTGGCCGCCGATGCAGTGCAACAACAGTTCTGAGTGATGTAGCCATTGAAATGTTTTCTGGAGGCCAGTTACCGGGGTCCACAGGAATACGGCATCACGTGGTCATAGCTGGAGCCCCAGCGGTACAAAAGTCAATTGGCTTTTTTAAAGTCGTAAAGTGAAGTTGTGAAATCGAGTACAATATTATGACTTTTTACAATGTAACGCACTGCACATTTTCTCTTGTGGACAGACCCTTAATATTCTCATTGCTCAATAGGGTCAACGGTTTGTGTTTGAAGACTGCTCTGTTTTGTAATCATTTCCAACTCCAGTTTAAAGCATTGATGCATCAGCTCTCTATGTCCGTGTGTCCATCTGCAGCATGGGGTCACAAGAACTCTCCTGACATTAGCATAAAGTTCCTTTGCTATGAGCTATTTATCCTTGAGGAGACTGGCCAAATTGTTCAAAGGGTGGCCCCAAACTTGGAGATGCAAACCAAAGCTTTTAAGTACTGTGCTAGTATTTGCAAATAATGCCAACGTGTTTTGCCCTGACAGCTGCCCTTTGACTTCTGCACCGATCCATCACTGCTGCCGAAGAGAGGCGCACAGTGGAAAGTGTTGCAGAATCCATGCGTATGCATGATTTTTCCAAACTCGTGTGCGTTTTATTGCCTGTGCAGGTGGAGTTGCATCCGTACCTGCCGCAGCCCGAACTGATCGAGTTTTGCCAATCGAACAACGTCGTGCTGACAGCCTACAGTCCGTTTGGCTCTCCTGACAGGGAATCGTGAGTGCTACCCTAATTGTGTCTCTTAAGCTGCTCACATCTTAGCTTGTTCATAGTCTGGTTTCGAAATTGCAAGAGACCTTTTTCATGTGTAGTGATACACTCAGAGATACGAGGAGTAGGAGGCACTCCATTTATTATAGCCTTCACAGGGTACAAGGGTTACTACACTCTCAGTCAGGACAGCGAACAGACTGCCTGACTGACAACGCCGAGAAGGTGAAGATGGTGACGAAGACTCCAGCAGCCTGTCAGGATTCCACTCCAAGCAACAGCCCCGAAGCTTTGCTCGGGGTCCCCTTTTATCCTCCTGGCGTGGCCTTGCTCCGCCCGGCCACACCACCCTTCTAGAACCTACTAGTGGGTTCCCGGGCTTCCCTCACGTGCCCCCCCCCCTCCATCACCTTTGCCCTACATCCCTCTCTCTGCTTATCACGTGACCTGCTGACAGACAGGGCTGCTGCAACCGCAGATCCCTTTCTATGCCAGCAACCAGCGCTATGCACCATAGTGAACCATTCCATGTCACTACACATGTTTCGGATACTTTTTGCCAGCGTAATATCAGAGTTAGGAGGAGCACACTTAAACTTGAATCTCTTTTCACAGCAGACTTCTTGCCATCGAAGATGACTTTGGTTTTGGCAATGTCTAGCTGGAAGAGATTTGAACCGATCCGAGATGAGACCCCTTCAGGGCGGGATGCGAGAGTGGACCCTGAGGTTGAGTCTGCGATCAATGGATGTGTGGAGCCTGGTGGTCATGAGCATGAAACTAGGGTCGTTGGTAAAGACGAAAATACGTTTTGTCAAGTGGAGGGAGACGGAATGAGAAACGAAACGGGCTGAGGATCATCCCTTGTGGCACAACGGAGCGCGATGGGTTTGTGGGAAGATAACCCCTTGCAGAGACATGCAGGCGTAGATAACACTTTTAAAAGGGGAGAGTGGAATCGGGAGAGAATTGTGCCAGACATGCCTGCAGAGTTGTGCGGGCATTCCGGTAAGATGGAAGGATCAGTGGAGTCGAAATCAACAGGGAGGTTAAGGAGGAGTATGGGGACAGTGATCCGTAGCCATCTTGATCTGGTATCGAGTGCCTTTATGAAGAGATGCATTGGGCAGGTGAAATTGTGTGCCTGGTCGAGAGCAACATTCAGAGTCTTTATTTCGACTGTAGGAGGAATCCGATGAGCTATGAAGCTCTTTTTCACAGATGTCCAGTATGGGCAGGTCGGCAAGTTACAACAGTAAACGATACAACAAACGATACAAGTGCAAAATAAAGCAAATGGTCAGTTTACTAAATATCAATAAATAATGCTTATATTTATTGTATAAGTCCGATTTATCAAAATTGGGCAAGGCAGCAAAAACAACAACAACGAACACAGTCCCAGACCACATCAAGACAACACACAGTCCCTGATGTAGGTTGCCGTACTCTATATAAATATTACAGTTTACTCACCTGCTCTAGCAGCTCGGTTCACACGGTGTATTTGGATTTATACGAGCAGTGGCTGTGGCTCGTAATCGAGATAGGGCCCTACTCATTAACAAAAAAGAAAAATTCTCATCTGCTCATAATTCTCGAACAGGTTATGTGGTGATGCTGCTGCTGCGGCCATGGCAGGGGTGCACGAGCACAAATAATAAACAATCTCAACACATTCAACAGTAACACTGCTGCCTTAAAAGGAAAACAAAAATATAAAACATATAGAAAAGGCAACATTTCAGGCAGTGGCCTTTCTTCATAGCCTTAAAAGTAAAAAAAAAAACCGTAGGGTCATTGCCCAAAGTCGCATGTTATAATATATATTGTCCTCGTTG
>NW_024705861.1:0-21663 GCF_018977255.1 Callorhinchus milii | reverse complement strand
CACATACAAACAGACACTAATTGAAGATTTCACACACACACCAATTGAAGATTACACACACCAATTGAAGATAACACACACTAACGGAAGATTATACACACACACTCTATTTGAAGATTACACACACACTCACTAATTGAATATTTCACACACGCACACACTAATTGGAGATTTCTCACACACACACACACACTAATTGAAGATTTCACACACACACACACACTAATTGAAGATTTCCACACAAACACAAATTGAAGATTTCACACACACACAAACACACACACTAATTGAAGATTTCACACACACAGACACACTAATTGAAGATTTCACACACACACACACACTAATTGAAGATTTCACACACACACACACAAAGTGACGATTTCACACACACACACACAAACACACACACTAATTGAAGATTTCACACACACACACACACACACTAATTGAAGATTTCACACACACACACACACTAATTGAAGATTTCCACACAAACACAAATTGAAGATTTCACACACACACAAACACACACACTAATTGAAGATTTCACACACACAGACACACTAATTGAAGATTTCACACACACACACACACTAATTGAAGATTTCACACACACACACACAAAGTGACGATTTCACACACACACAGACACACACACACACTAAGTGACGATTACACACAAACACACACTAATTGAAGATTTCACACACACACTAATTGAAGATTTCACACACACACACACAAATTGAAGATTACTGACACACACACTAATTGAATATTTCGCACACACAGTAATTGAAGATCTCTCACATAACCATTAATTGAAGATTTCACACGCACACTAATTGAAGATTTCGCACACACTCACACTAATTGAAGATTTCACACACACAGAGACTAATTGAAGACTTTACAAACACACACTAATTGACGATTCCACACACACCCACACTCAAACTAATTGAAGACTTCACACACACACTAATTGAAGATTTCACACACACAGACTAATTGAAGATTTAACACACACACTAATTGAAGATTTAACACACACACTAATTGAAGATTTCACACACACACACACTAATTAAAGATTACACACACACCGATTGAAGATTACTGACATACACACTAATTGAGTATTTTGCACACACCGTAATTGAAGATCTTACACATAACCATTAATTGAAGATTTCACACACACACACACTAATTGAAGATTTCACACACACACACACACTAATTGAAGATTTCACACACACTCACACTAATTGAAGACTTACACATACTCAGACTAATTGAAGACTTTACACACACACTAATTGAAGATTCCACACACACTCACACTAATTGAAGACTTTAGACACAGACACTAATTGAAGATTCCACACACACACTAAGTGAAACTTTCACACACACACACTAATTGGAGATTTGACACAAAAACACTGAGTGAAGATTTCACATACAAACAGACACTAATTGAAGTTTTCACACACACACTAATTGAAGATTTCACACACACACACAGACACTGATTGCAGATTTCACACACACACACTAATTGAAGATTTCACACACACACACACACTAATTGACGTTTTCCACACACACAGAGATTGAAGATTACACACACACACACAAACACACACACTAATTGAAGATTTCACACACACACAAAGTGAAGATTTCACACACACACTAATTGAAGATTTCCACACAAACACAAATTGAAGATTTCACACACACACAAACACACACACTAATTGAAGATTTCACACACACACACACACTAATTGAAGATTTCACACACACACACACACTAATTGAAGATTTCACACACACACACACAAAGTGACGATTTCACACACACACACACAGACACACACACACTAAGTGACGATTACACACAAACACACACTAATTGAAGATTTCACACACACACAAAGTGAAGATTTCACACACACACAAAATGAAGATTTCACACACACACTAATTGAAGATTACACACACACAAATTGAAGATTACTGACACACACACTAATTGAATATTTCGCACACACAGTAATTGAAGATCTCTCGCATAACCATTAATTGAAGATTTCACACACACACTAATTGAAGACTTCACATACACACTAATTGAAGATTTCACACACACACACTAATTGAAGATTTCACACACACAGACTAATTGAAGATTTCACACACACACTAATTGACGATTCCACACATACACACACATACACACTAATTGAAGATTTCACACACACTCACACTAATTGCAGATTTCGCACACACTCACACTAATTGAAGACTTACACATACTCAGACTAATCGAAGACTTTACACACACGCACTAATTGACGATTCCACACTCACCCACACTCACACTAATTGAAGACATCACACACACACTAATTGAAGATTTCACACACACACTAATTGAAGATTTCACACACACAGACTAATTGAAGATTTAACACACACACTAATTGAAGATTTCACACACACACACTAATTAAAGATTACTCACACACCAATTGAAGATTACTGACACACACACTAATTGAGTATTTTGCACACACCGTAATTGAAGATCTTACACATAACCATTAATTGAAGATTTCACACACACACACACACAAAGTGACGATTTCACACACACACACAGACACACACACACTAAGTGACGATTACACACAAACACACACTAATTGAAGATTTCACACACACACAAAGTGAAGATTTCACACACACACTAATTGAAGATTTCACACAAACACCCACTAATTGAAGATTTCACACACACAAATTGAAGATTACTGACACACACACTAATTGAATATTTCGCACACACAGTAATTGAAGATCTCTCGCATAACCATTAATTGAAGATTTCACACACACACTAATTGAAGACTTCACATACACACTAATTGAAGATTTCACACACACACACTAATTGAAGATTTCACACACACAGACTAATTGAAGATTTCACACACACACTAATTGAAGATTTCACACACACACACACACACACACACTAATTGAAAATTTCGCACACACTCACACTAATTGAAGATTTCACACACACACTAATTGACGATTCCACACATACACACACATACACACTAATTGAAGATTTCACACACACTCACACTAATTGCAGATTTCGCACACACTCACACTAATTGAAGACTTACACATACTCAGACTAATCGAAGACTTTACACACACGCACTAATTGACGATTCCACACACACCCACACTCACACTAATTGAAGACATCACACACACACTAATTGAAGATTTCACACACACACTAATTGAAGATTTCACACACACACACACACACACACACTAATTGAAAATTTCGCACACACTCACACTAATTGAAGATTTCACACACACACTAATTGACGATTCCACACATACACACACATACACACTAATTGAAGATTTCACACACACTCACACTAATTGCAGATTTCGCACACACTCACACTAATTGAAGACTTACACATACTCAGACTAATCGAAGACTTTACACACACGCACTAATTGACGATTCCACACACACCCACACTCACACTAATTGAAGACATCACACACACACTAATTGAAGATTTCACACACACACTAATTGAAGATTTCACACACACAGACTAATTGAAGATTTAACACACACACTAATTGAAGATTTCACACACACACACTAATTAAAGATTACACACACACCAATTGAAGATTACTGACACACACACTAATTGAGTATTTTGCACACACCGTAATTGAAGATCTTACACATAACCATTAATTGAAGATTTCACACACACACAAAGTGAAGATTTCACACACACACTAATTGAAGATTTCACACACACACACGCACTAATTGAAGATTACACACACACAAATTGAAGATTACTGACACACACACTAATTGAATATTTCGCACACACAGTAATTGAAGATCTCTCGCATAACCATTAACTGAAGATTTCTCACACACACTAATTGAAGATTTCACACACACACACACACACACACTAATTGAAGATTTCACACACACTCAGACTAATTGAAGACTTACACATACTCAGACTAATTGAAGACTTTACACACACACACTAATTGAAGATTCCACACACACTCACACTAATTGAAGACTTTAGACACAGACACTAATTGAAGATTTCACACACACACTAAGTGAAACTTTCACACACACAAACACTAATTGAAGATTTCACACACACACTAATTGAAGATTTCACACACACACACTAATTGAAGATTTCACACACACACACACTAATTGGGGATTTGACACAAAAACACTGAGTAAAGATTTCACATACAAACAGACACTAATTGAAGATTTCACACACACACCAATTGAAGATTACACACACCAATTGAAGATAACACACACTAACGGAAGATTATACACACACACTCTATTTGAAGATTACACACACACTCACTAATTGAATATTTCACACACGCACACACTAATTGGAGATTTCTCACACACACACATTGAAGATTACACACATATTGAAGATTACATACACACATTGAAGATTACACACACACATTGAAGATTACACACACACATAGAAGATTACACACACATGTACTGAAGATTCATACACACATTGAAGATTACACACACTAATCCAAGATTGCACACACACCAATTGAAGATTGCACACACACTGATTGAAGATTACACACACGAATTGAAGATTATACACACACACCAATTGAAGATTTTACACACACACTAATTGAAGATTGCACACACACACTAATAGAAAATTACACATACACCAATTGAAGATTACTGACACACACAAATTGAAGATTATACACACTAATTGGACTGGGAGTCAGGTTGGGTAGACAGGCAGTCAGGGTGTGGGAGACTAGCATTCAATTTTGGGACACAGGCAGTCAGGGTGGGGAAGATTGGCAGTCAGGGTGGCGGAAACTAGCAGTCAGGGTGGGGGAGATAGGCAGTCAGGTTGGGGAGGCTGGCAGTCAGGGTGGGGGAGACAGGCAGTCAGGGTGGGGAAGTCAGGCAGTCAGTTTTGGGGAGACTGACAGCCATGTTGGGGGAGACTGAGAGTCAGATGGGGGAGTGAGACAGTTAGTGTGGGGGAGACAGGCAGTCAGGGTGGGGGAGACTGGCATTCAGTTTGGGGGACACAAGCAGTCAGGGTGGGAGACAGGCAGTCAGGGTGGGAGAGGGTGGCAGCCATTAGTGAGGGAGATTGGAAGTCAGGGTGTGGGAGACAGGCAGTCAGGGTGGGGGAGACGAGCAGTCAATTTGCGGAGACAGGCAGTCAGGTTGGGGAGACTGACAGTCAGGGTGGGGGAGACTGGCAGTCAGGGTGTGCAGGGAGGCAGTCAGGGTGGGGGAAGGAGGTGATCAGTGTGGCTGAGGGATGCAATCACGGTGGGGGAGAGAGGCAGACAGGGTGGGGGGGGAGGCAGTCAGGGTGGGAGAGACAGGCAGTCATGGTGGGGGAGACAGGCAGTTAGGGTGGGGGAGACTGGCAGTCAGGGTGGGGGACACAGGCAGTCAGGGTGGGAGAGACTGACAGTAAGGGTGGGGGAGACTAGTAGTCAATTTTGGGAGACAGGCAGTCAGGGTAGTGAAGATTGGCAGTCAGGGTGGGGGAGTCTGGCAGTCAGGGTGGGGGAGACAGGCAGTCAGGGTGGGGTTGGAGGCTGTCAGTGTGGGGGAGACAGGCAGTCATGGTGGGGGAGACAGGCAGTCAGGGTGGGAGAGAAGGCAGTCAGGGTGGGGGAGACTGGCAGTCAGGGTGGGGGACACAGGCAGTCAGGGTGGGGGACACAGGCAGTCAGGGTGCCGCAGACAGACAGTCAGGTTGGGGAAGACTGGCAGTCAGGGTGGGAGAGAAGGCAGTCAGGTTGGGGAAGACTGGCAGTCAGAGTGGGAGAGGATGGCAGACATGGTGGGGGAGATTGGAAGTCATGGTGGGGGAGACACGCAGACAGGGTGGGGGAGGGAGACCGTCAAAATGCGGGAGATAGGCAGTCAGGGTGGGGGAAGGAGGCGGTCAGTGTGGCTGAGGAATGCAATCACGGTGGGGGACAGAGGCAGACAGGGTGGGGGGGAAGCAGTGAGGGTGGGGGAGACAGGCAGTCAGGGTGGGGGAGACTGACAGTCAGTGTGGGAGAGACTAGCAGTCAATTTGGGGTCACAGGCAGTCAGGGTGCGAGAGACAGGGAGTCAGGTGCGGGAGATAGGGAATCAGTTTGGGGGAGAATGAGAGTCAGGGTGGGGGAGACTGGCAGTCAGGGTGGGGGAGACGGCAGTCAGGGTGGAGGAGACTGGCAGTCAGGGTGGGGGAGACGGCAGTCAGGGTGGGGGAGACAGCCAGTCGGTTGGGGAGGCTGGCAGTCAGGGTGGAGGAGACTGCCAGTCAGGATGGGGGCGACAGGCAGACAGGGTGGTGTTGATAGGCAGTCAGCGTGGGGGAGACAGGCAGTCAGGGTGGGGAACACAGGCAGTCAGGGTGGGGAGAGAGGCAGGCAATTTGGGGAAACCGGCAGTCAGTGTGGTGGAGACAGGCAGTCAGTGTGGTGGAGACAGGCAGTCAGGATGGGCGAGACTGACAGTCAGGGTTGGGGACACTAGCAGTCAGGGTGGGAGACAGGCAGTGAGGGTGGTGGAGATTGGCAGTCAGGGTGGGGTAGACTGTCCGTCAGGGTGGGGGAGACAGGCAGTCAGGGTGGGCGGGGAGGCAGCAGGGTGGTGGAAGGAGGCGGTCAGTGTGGCTGAGGGATGCAATCACGGTGGGTGAGAGAGGCAGACAGGGTGGGGGGGGAGGCAGTCAGGGTGGGAGAGACAGGCAGTCATGGTGGGGGAGACAGGCAGTCAGGGTGGGGGACACAGGCAGTCAGGGTGGGGGAGACACGCAGACAGGGTGGGGGAGGGACACCGTCAAAATGCGGGAGATAGGCAGTCAGGGTGGGGGAAGGAGGCGGTCAGTGTGGCTGAGGAATGCAATCACGGTGGGGGACAGAGGCAAACAGGGTGGGGGGGAGGAAGTCAGGGTGGGGGAGACAGGCAGACAGGGTGGGGGGGAGGCAGTCAGGGTGGGTGAGACAGGCAGTCATGGTGGGGGAGACAGGCAGTCAGGGAGCGAGAGACAGGGAGTCAGGGTGCGGGAGACAGGCAATCAGTTTGGGGGAGAATGAGAGTCAGTGTGGGGGAGACTGGCAGTCAGGGTGGGGAGACTGGCAGTTAGGGTGGAGGAGACAGCCAGTCAGGTTGGGGAGGCTGGCAGTCAGGGTCGGAGAGACAGGCAATCAGGGTGGAGGAGACTGCCAGTCAGGGTGGGGGAGACAGGCAGACAGGGTGGGGTTGATAGGCAGTCAGGGTGGGGGAGACTGGCAGTCAGGGTGGAGGGGTGAGGCAGTCAGGGTGGGGGAGATAGGCAGTCAGGGTGGGGGAGACAGGCAGTCAGGGTGGGGTAGACAGGCAGTCAGGATGGGGGAGACTGGCATTCAGTTTGGGGGACACTAGCATTCAGGGTGGGGGAGACAGCCAGTCAGGTTGGGGAGGCTGGCAGTCAGGTTAGGAGAGACAGGCAGTCAGGGTGGAGGAGACTGCCAGACAGGGTGGGGGCGACAGGCAGACAGGGTGGGGGAGACAGGCAGTCAGGGTGGGCGGGGAGGCAGTCAGTGTGGTGGAAGGAGGCGGTCAGTGTGGCTGAGGGATGCAATCACGGTGGGGGAGAGAGGCAGACAGGGTGGGGGGGGAGGTAGTCAGGGTGGGTGAGACAGTCAGTCATGGTGGGGGAGACAGGCAGTCAGGGTGGGGGACACAGGCAGTCAGGGTGGGAGAGATTGACGGTAAGGGTGGGGGAGACTAGTAGTCAATTTTGGGAGACAGGCAGTCAGGGTGGTGGAGTCTGGCAGTCAGGGTGGGGGAGTCTGGCAGTCAGGGTGGGGGTGCAGGCTGTCAGTTTGGGGGAGACAGGAAGTCATGGTGGGGGAGACAGGCAGTCAGGGTGGGAGAGAAGGCAGTCAGGTGGGGGAGTCTGGCAGTCAGGGTGGGGGAGACTGGCAGTCAGGGTGCCGTAGACAGGCAGTCAGGGTGGGAGAGAAGGCAGTCAGGTTGGGGAAGACTGGCAGTCAGGATGGGAGAGGGTGGCAGACATGGTGGGGGAGATTGGAAGTCATGGTGGGGGAGACACGCAGACAGGGTGGGGGAGGGAGACCGTCAAAATGCGGGAGATAGGCAGTCAGGGTGGGGGAAGGAGGCGGTCAGTGTGGCTGAGGAATGCAATCACGGTGGGGGACAGAGGCAAACAGGGTGGGGGGGAGGAAGTCAGGGTGAGGGAGACTGGCAGTCAGGGTGGGGGAGACTAGCAGTCAATTTGGGGTCACAGGCAGTCACAGGCAGTCAGGGTGCGAGAGACAGGCAATCAGTTTGGGGGAGACTGACAGTCAGTGTGGGGGAGACAGGCAGTCAGGGTGGAGGGGTGTGGCAGACAGCGTGGGGGAGACTGGGAGTCAGGGTGTGGGAGAGAGGCAGTCAGGTTGGGGAGGCTGGCAGTTAGGGCGGGGGAGACTGCCAGTCAGGGTGGGGGCGACAGGCAGACAGGGTGGAGGGGTGAGGCAGTCGGCGTGGGGGAGACAGGCAGTCAGGTTGGGGAGACTGGCAGTTAGGGTGGAGGAGACTGCCAGTCAGGATGGGGAAGACTGGCAGTCAGGGTTGGGGACACTAGCAGTCAGGGTGGGAGACAGGCAGTGAGGGTGGTGGAGATTGGCAGTCAGTGTGGGGTAGACTGTCCATCAGGGTGGGGGAGACAGACAGTCAGGGTGGGGGAGACAGGCAGTCAGGGTGGGGGAGACTGGCAGTCAGGGTGGGGGAGACAGGCAGTCAGGGTGGGGTTGATTGGCAGTCAGGGTGGGGGAGACTGACAGTTAGTGTGGGGGAGACAAGCAATCAGGTTGGGGAGGCTGGCAGTCAGGGTGGGGGTGGAGGCTGTCAGTGTGGGGGAGACAGGCAGTCATGGTGGGGGAGACAGGCAGTCAGGGTGGGGGAGACTGGCAGTCAGGGTGGGGGAGACTGGCAGTCAGGGTGGGGGACACAGGCAGTCAGGATGGGAGAGGGTGGCAGACATGGTGGGGGAGATTGGAAGTCATGGTGGGGGAGACACGCAGACAGGGTGGGGGAGGGAGACCGTCAAAATGCGGGAGATAGGCAGTCAGTGTGGGGGAAGGAGGCGGTCAGTGTGGCTGAGGAATGCAATCACGGTGGGGGACAGAGGCAAACAGGGTGGGGGGGAGGAAGTCAGGGTGGGGGAGACAGGCAGTCAGGGTGGGTGAGACAGGCAGTCAGGGTGGTGGAGACAGGCAGTCAGGGTGGGGGAGACAGGCAGTCAGGTTGGGGAGACTGACAGTCAGTGTGGGGGAGACTAGCAGTCAGGGTGGGTGAGACAGGCAGTCAGGTTGGGGGAGACAGGCAGGCGGCCTGGGGGAGACAGGCAGTCAGGGTGGGGGACACAGGCAGTCAGGGTGGGGGAGACAGGCAGGCAATTTGGGGAGACAGGCAGTCATTGTGGGGGAGACTGTCCGTCAGGGTGGGCGAGACAGGCAGTCAGGGTGGGGAAGACTGGCAGTCAGGGTTGGGGACACTAGCAGTCAGGGTGGGAGACAGGCAGTGAGGGTGGTGGAGATTGGCAGTCAGTGTGGGGTAGACTGTCCATCAGGGTGGGGGAGACAGGCAGTCAGGGTGTGGGAGACTGGCAGTCAGGGTGGGGGAGACTGGCAGACAGGGTGGTGTTGATAGGCAGTCAGCGTGGGGGAGACAGGCAGTCAGGGTGGGGAACACAGGCAGTCAGGGTGGGGGAGAGAGGCAGGCAATTTGGGGAAACCGGCAGTCAGTGTGGTGGAGACAGGCAGTCAGTGTGGTGGAGACAGGCAGTCAGGATGGGCGAGACTGACAGTCAGGGTTGGGGACACTAGCAGTCAGGGTGGGAGACAGGCAGTGAGGGTGGTGGAGATTGGCAGTCAGGGTGGGGTAGACTGTCCGTCAGGGTGGGGGAGACAGGCAGTCAGGGTGGGCGGGGAGGCAGCAGGGTGGTGGAAGGAGGCGGTCAGTGTGGCTGAGGGATGCAATCACGGTGGGTGAGAGAGGCAGACAGGGTGGGGGGGGAGGCAGTCAGGGTGGGAGAGACAGGCAGTCATGGTGGGGGAGACAGGCAGTCAGGGTGGGAGAGACAGGCAGTCATGGTGGGGTAGACTGGCAGTCAGGGTGGGGGACACAGGCAGTCAGGGTGGGGGAGACACGCAGACAGGGTGGGGGAGGGACACCGTCAAAATGCGGGAGATAGGCAGTCAGGGTGGGGGAAGGAGGCGGTCAGTGTGGCTGAGGAATGCAATCACGGTGGGGGACAGAGGCAAACAGGGTGGGGGGGAGGAAGTCAGGGTGGGGAGACAGGCAGACAGGGTGGGGGGGGAGGCAGTCAGGGTGGGTGAGACAGGCAGTCATGGTGGGGGAGACAGGCAGTCAGGGAGCGAGAGACAGGGAGTCAGGGTGCGGGAGACAGGCAATCAGTTTGGGGGAGAATGAGAGTCAGTGTGGGGGAGACTGGCAGTCAGGGTGGGGAGACTGGCAGTTAGGGTGGCGGAGACAGCCAGTCAGGTTGGGGAGGCTGGCAGTCAGGGTCGGAGAGACAGGCAATCAGGGTGGAGGAGACTGCCAGTCAGGGTGGGGGAGACAGGCAGACAGGGTGGGGTTGATAGGCAGTCAGGGTGGGGGAGACTGGCAGTCAGGGTGGAGGGGTGAGGCAGTCAGGGTGGGGGAGATAGGCAGTCAGGGTGGGGGAGACAGGCAGTCAGGTGGGGGAGATAGGCAGTCAGGGTGGGGGAGACTGGCATTCAGTTTGGGGGACACTAGCATTCAGGGTGGGGGAGACAGCCAGTCAGGTTGGGGAGGCTGGCAGTCAGGTTAGGAGAGACAGGCAGTCAGGGTGGAGGAGACTGCCAGACAGGGTGGGGGCGACAGGCAGACAGGGTGGGGGAGACAGGCAGTCAGGGTGGGCGGGGAGGCAGTCAGTGTGGTGGAAGGAGGCGGTCAGTGTGGCTGAGGGATGCAATCACGGTGGGGGAGAGAGGCAGACAGGGTGGGGGGGGAGGTAGTCAGGGTGGGTGAGACAGTCAGTCATGGTGGGGGAGACAGGCAGTCAGGGTGGGGGACACAGGCAGTCAGGGTGGGAGAGATTGACGGTAAGGGTGGGGGAGACTAGTAGTCAATTTTGGGAGACAGGCAGTCAGGGTGGTGGAGTCTGGCAGTCAGGGTGGGGGAGTCTGGCAGTCAGGGTGGGGGTGCAGGCTGTCAGTTTGGGGGAGACAGGAAGTCATGGTGGGGGAGACAGGCAGTCAGGGTGGGAGAGAAGGCAGTCAGGTGGGGGAGTCTGGCAGTCAGGGTGGGGGAGACTGGCAGTCAGGGTGCCGTAGACAGGCAGTCAGGGTGGGAGAGGATGGCAGACATGGTGGGGGAGATTGGAAGTCATGGTGGGGGAGACACGCAGACAGGGTGGGGGAGGGAGACCGTCAAAATGCGGGAGATAGGCAGTCAGGGTGGGGGAAGGAGGAGGTCAGTGTGGCTGAGGAATGCAATCACGGTGGGGGACAGAGGCAAACAGGGTGGGGGGGAGGAAGTCAGGGTGGGGGAGACTGGCAGTCAGGGTGGGGGAGACTAGCAGTCAAATTGGGGTCACAGGCAGTCACAGGCAGTCAGGGTGCGAGAGACAGGCAATCAGTTTGGGGGAGACTGACAGTCAGTGTGGGGGAGACAGGCAGTCAGGGTGGAGGGGTGTGGCAGACAGCGTGGGGGAGACTGGGAGTCAGGGTGTGGGAGAGAGGCAGTCAGGTTGGGGAGGCTGGCAGTGAGGGTGGTGGAGATTGGCAGTCAGTGTGGGGTAGACTGTCCATCAGGGTGGGGGAGACAGACAGTCAGGGTGGGGGAGACAGGCAGTCAGGGTGGGGGAGACAGGCAGTCAGGGTGGGCGGGGAGGCAGTCAGTGTGGTGGAAGGAGGCTGAGGGATGCAATCACTGTGGGGGAGACAGGCAGTCAGGGTGGGGGAGACTGGCAGTCAGGGTGGGGGAGACTGGCAGTCAGGGTGGGGGACACAGGCAGTCAGGGTGGGAGAGATTGACAGTAAGGTTGGGGGAGACTAGTAGTCAATTTTGGGAGACAGGCAGTCAGGGTGGGGTAGACTGTCCGTCAGGGTGGGGGAGACAGGCAGTCAGGGTGGGGTAGACTGTCCGTCAGGGTGGGGGAGACAGGCAGTCAGGGTGGGGAAGACTGGCAGTCAGGGTGGGAAAGATAGGTAGTCAGGGTGGGGGAGACAGGCAGTCAGGGTGGAGGAGACTGCCAGTCAGGGTGGGGGCGACAGGCAGACAGGGTGGAGGAGACTGGCAGTCAAGGTGGAGGAGACTGCCAGTCAGGGTGGGGGCGACAGGCAGACAGGGTGGGGTTGATAGGCAGTCAGGGTGGGGGAGACTGGCAGTCAGGGTGAGGGAGACAGGCAGTCAGGGTGGGGGGGGATGCAGTCAGGGTGGGGGAGACAGGCAGTCAGGTTGGAGAGACTGGCAGTCAGGGTAGGAGAAACAGGCAATCAGGGTGGAGGAGACTGCCATTCAGGGTAGGGGAGACAGGCAGACAGGGTGGGGTTGATACGCAGTCAGGGTGGGCGAGACTGACAGTCAGTGTGGGTGAGACAGGCAGTCAGGTTGGGGAGGCTGGCAGTCAGGGTGGAGGGGTGAGGCAGTCAGGGTGGGGGAGACAGGCAGTCAGGGTGGGGGAGACAGGCAGTCAGTGTGGTGGAGACAGGCAGTCAGGATGGGAGAGATTGACAGTAAGGGTGGGGGAGACTAGTAGTCAATTTTGGGAGACAGGCAGTCAGTGTGTCTGAGGAATGCAATCACGGTGTGGGACAGAGGCAGACAGGGTGGGGGGGAGGAAGTCAGGGTGGGGGAGACTGACAGTCAGTGTGGGGGAGACTAGCAGTCAATTTGCGGTGACAGGCAGTCAGGGTGCGAGAGACAGGGACAGGGTGCGGGAGACAGGCAATCAGTTTGGGGGAGAATGAGAGTCAGTGTGGGGGAGACTGGCAGTCAGGGTGGGGGAGACAGGCAGTCAGGGTGGGGTTGATTGGCAGTCAGGGTGGGGGAGACTGACAGTTAGTGTGGGGGAGACAAGCAATCAGGTTGGGGAGGCTGGCAGTCAGGGTGGGGGTGGAGGCAGTCAGGGTGGGGGAGACTGGCAGTCAGGGTGGGGGAGACTGGCAGTCAGGGTGGGGGACACAGGCAGTCAGGGTGCCGCAGACAGACAGTCAGGTTGGGGAAGACTGGCAGTCAGGATGGGAGAGGGTGGCAGACATGGTGGGGGAGATTGGAAGTCATGGTGGGGGAGACACGCAGACAGGGTGGGGGAGGGAGACCGTCAAAATGCGGGAGATAGGCAGTCAATGTGGGGGAAGGAGGCGGTCAGTGTGGCTGAGGAATGCAATCACGGTGGGGGACAGAGGCAAACAGGGTGGGGGGGAGGAAGTCAGGGTGGGGGAGACAGGCAGTCAGGGTGGGTGAGACAGGCAGTCAGGGTGGTGGAGACTGGCAGTCAGGGTGGGGGAGACAGGCAGTCAGGTTGGGGAGACTGACAGTCAGTGTGGGGGAGACTAGCAGTCAGGGTGGGTGAGACAGGCAGTCAGGTTGGGGGAGACAGGCAGGCGGCCTGGGGGAGACAGGCAGTCAGGGTGGGGGACACAGGCAGTCAGGGTGGGGGAGACAGGCAGGCAATTTGGGGAGACAGGCAGTCATTGTGGGGGAGACTGTCCGTCAGGGTGGGCGAGACAGGCAGTCAGGGTGGGGAAGACTGGCAGTCAGGGTTGGGGACACTAGCAGTCAGGGTGGGAGACAGGCAGTGAGGGTGGTGGAGATTGGCAGTCAGTGTGGGGTAGACTGTCAATCAGGGTGGGGGAGACAGGCAGTCAGGGTGTGGGAGACTGGCAGTCAGGGTGGGGGAGACTGGCAGTCAGGGTGGGGACACAGGCAGTCAGGGTGGGAGAGATTGACAGTAAGGTTGGGGGAGACTAGTAGTCAATTTTGGGAGACAGGCAGTCAGGGTGGGGGAGACAGGCAGTCAGGGTGGGGAAGACTGGCAGTCAGGGTGGGGGAGTCTGGCAGTCAGGGTGCCGCAGACAGACAGTCAGGTTGGGGAAGACTGGCAGTCAGGGTGGGAGAGGATGGCAGACATGGTGGGGGAGATTGGAAGTCATGGTGGGGGAGACACGCAGACAGGGTGGGGGAGGGAGACCGTCAAAATGCGGGAGATGGGCAGTCAGGGTGGGGGAAGGAGGCGGTCAGTGTGGCTGAGGAATGCAATCACGGTGGGGGACAGAGGCAAACAGGGTGGGGGGGAGGAAGTCAGGGTGGGGGAGACAGGCAGTCAGGGTGGGTGAGACAGGCAGTCAGGGTGGTGGAGACTGGCAGTCAGTGTGGTGGAGACAGGCAGTCAGGATGGGAGAGATTGACAGTAAGGGTGGGGGAGACTAGTAGTCAATTTTGGGAGACAGGCAGTCAGTGTGTCTGAGGAATGCAATCACGGTGTGGGACAGAGGCAGACAGGGTGGGGGGGAGGAAGTCAGGGTGGGGGAGACTGACAGTCAGTGTGGGGGAGACTATCAGTCAATTTGCGGTGACAGGCAGTCAGGGTGCGAGAGACAGGGACAGGGTGCGGGAGACAGGCAATCAGTTTGGGGGAGAATGAGAGTCAGTGTGGGGGAGACTGGCAGTCAGGGTGGGGGAGACAGGCAGTCAGGGTGGGGTTGATTGGCAGTCAGGGTGGGGGAGACTGACAGTTAGTGTGGGGGAGACAAGCAATCAGGTTGGGGAGGCTGGCAGTCAGGGTGGGGGTGGAGGCTGTCAGTGTGGGGGAGACAGGCAGTCATGGTGGGGGAGACAGGCAGTCAGGGTGGGAGAGAAGGCAGTCAGGGTGGGGGAGACTGGCAGTCAGGGTGGGGGAGACTGGCAGTCAGGGTGGGGGACACAGGCAGTCAGGGTGCCGCAGACAGACAGTCAGGTTGGGGAAGACTGGCAGTCAGGATGGGAGAGGGTGGCAGACATGGTGGGGGAGATTGGAAGTCATGGTGACAGGGTGGGGGAGGGAGACCGTCAAAATGCGGGAGATAGGCAGTCAGTGTGGGGGAAGGAGGCGGTCAGTGTGGCTGAGGAATGCAATCACGGTGGGGGACAGAGGCAAACAGGGTGGGGGGGAGGAAGTCAGGGTGGGGGAGACAGGCAGTCAGGGTGGGTGAGACAGGCAGTCAGGGTGGTGGAGACAGGCAGTCAGGGTGGGGGAGACAGGCAGTCAGGTTGGGGAGACTGACAGTCAGTGTGGGGGAGACTAGCAGTCAGGGTGGGTGAGACAGGCAGTCAGGTTGGGGGAGACAGGCAGGCGGCCTGGGGGAGACAGGCAGTCAGGGTGGGGGACACAGGCAGTCAGGGTGGGGGAGACAGGCAGGCAATTTGGGGAGACAGGCAGTCATTGTGGGGGAGACTGTCCGTCAGGGTGGGCGAGACAGGCAGTCAGGGTGGGGAAGACTGGCAGTCAGGGTTGGGGACACTAGCAGTCAGGGTGGGAGACAGGCAGTGAGGGTGGTGGAGATTGGCAGTCAGTGTGGGGTAGACTGTCCATCAGGGTGGGGGAGACAGGCAGTCAGGGTGTGGGAGACTGGCAGTCAGGGTGGGGGAGACTGGCAGTCAGGGTGGGGGACACAGGCAGTCAGGGTGGGAGAGATTGACAGTAAGGTTGGGGGAGACTAGTAGTCAATTTTGGGAGACAGGCAGTCAGGGTGGGGAAGACTGGCAGTCAGGGTGGGGGAGTCTGGCAGTCAGGGTGGGAAAGATAGGTAGTCAGGGTGGGGGAGACAAGCAGTTAGGGTGGGAAAGATAGGTAGTCAGGGTGGGGGAGACTGGCAGTCAGGGTGTGGGAGAGAGGCAGTCAGGTTGGGGAGACTGGCAGTCAGGGTGGAGGAGACTGCCAGTCAGGGTGGGGGCGACAGGCAGACAGGGTGTGGTTGATAGGCAGTCAGGGTGGGGGAGACTGGCAGTCAGGTTGAGGGAGACAGGCAGTCAGGGTGGGGGAGACTGGCAGTCAGGGTGGGGGAGACAGGCAGTCAGGTTGGGGAGACTGACAGTCAGTGTGGGTGAGACAGGGAGTCAGGTTGGGGAGACTGGCAGTCAGGGTGGGGGAGTCAGGCAGTCAGGGTGGGGGAGACAGGCAGTCAGGATGGGAGAGATTGACAGTAAGTGTGGGGGAGACTAGTAGTCAATTTTGGGAGACAGGCAGTCAGTGTGTCTGAGGAATGCAATCACGGTGTGGGACAGAGGCAGACAGGGTGGGGGGGAGGAAGTCAGGGTGGGGGAGACTGACAGTCAGTGTGGGGGAGACTAGCAGTCAATTTGCGGTGACAGGCAGTCAGGGAGCGAGAGACAGGGACAGGGTGCGGGAGACAGGCAATCAGTTTGGGGGAGAATGAGAGTCAGTGTGGGGGAGACTGGCAGTCAGGGTGGGGTTGATTGGCAGTCAGGGTGGGGGAGACTGACAGTTAGTGTGGGGGAGACAGGCAATCAGGTTGGGGAGGCTGGCAGTCAGGGTGGAGGGGTGAGGCAGTCGGCGTGGGGGAGACAGGCAGTCAGGGTGGGTGAGACAGGCAGTCAGGGTGGGGGTGGAGGCTGTCAGTGTGGGGGAGACAGGCAGTCAGTGTGGGGGAGACAGGCAGTCAGGGTGGGAGAGAAGGCAGTCAGGGTGGGGGAGACTGGCAGTCAGGGTGGGGGACACAGGCAGTCAGGGTGCCGCAGACAGACAGTCAGGTTGGGGAAGACTGGCAGTCAGGGTGGGAGAGGATGGCAGACATGGAGGGGGAGATTGGAAGTCATGGTGGGGGAGACACGCAGACAGGGTGGGGGAGGGAGACCGTCAAAATGCGGGAGATGGGCAGTCAGGGTGGGGGAAGGAGGCGGTCAGTGTGGCTGAGGAATGCAATCACGGTGGGGGACAGAGGCAAACAGGGTGGGGGGGAGGAAGTCAGGGTGGGGGAGACAGGCAGTCAGGGTGGGTGAGACAGGCAGTCAGGGTGGTGGAGACTGGCAGTCAGGGTGGGGGAGACAGGCAGTCAGGTTGGGGAGACTGACAGTCAGTGTGGGGGAGACTAGCAGTCAGGGTGGGTGAGACAGGCAGTCAGATTGGGGGAGACAGGCAGGCGGCCTGGGGGAGACAGGCAGTCAGGGTGGGGGACACAGGCAGTCAGGGTGGGGGAGACAGGCAGGCAATTTGGGGAGACAGGCAGTCATGGTGGGGGAGAATGTCCGTCAGGGTGGGCGAGACAGGCAGTCAGGGTGGGGAAGACTGGCAGTCAGGGTGGGGGAGATAGGCAGTCAGGATGGGGGAGACTGACAGTCAGTGTGGGGGAGACTAGCAGTCAGGGTGGGTGAGACAGGCAGTCAGGTTGGGGGAGACAGGCAGGCGGCCTGGGGGAGACAGGAAGTCAGGATGGGGGACACAGGCAGTCAGGGTGGGGGAGACAGGCAGGCAATTTGGGGAGACAGGCAGTCAGGATGGGGGAGACAGGCAGTCAGGGTGGGGGAAACAGGCAGTCAGTGTGGTGGAGACAGGCAGTCAGGATGTGCGAGACTGGCAGTCAGGGTGGAGGAGACTGCCAGTCAGGGTGGGGGCGACAGGCAGACAGGGTGGGGTTGATAGGCAGTCAGGGTGGGGGAGAATGGCAGTCAGGGTGGGGGAGACAGGCAGTCAGGTTGGGGAGACTGGCAGTTAGGGTGGCGGAGACAGGCAGTCAGGTTGGGGAGGCTGGCAGTCAGGGTAGGAGAGACAGGCAATCAGGGTGGAGGAGACTGCCATTCAGGGTAGGGGAGACAGGCAGACAGGGTGGGGTTGATACGCAGTCAGGGGGCGAGACTGACAGTCAGTGTGGGTGAGACAGGCAGTCAGGTTGGGAGGCTGGCAGTCAGGGTGGAGGGGTGAGGCAGTCAGGGTGGGGGAGACAGGCAGTCAGGGTGGGGGAGACAGGCAGTCAGTGTGGTGGAGACAGGCAGTCAGGATGGGAGAGATTGACAGTAAGTGTGGGGGAGACTAGTAGTCAATTTTGGGAGACAGGCAGTCAGTGTGTCTGAGGAATGCAATCACGGTGTGGGACAGAGGCAGACAGGGTGGGGGGGAGGAAGTCAGGGTGGGGGAGACTGACAGTCAGTGTGGGGGAGACTAGCAGTCAATTTGCGGTGACAGGCAGTCAGGGTGCGAGAGACAGGGACAGGGTGCGGGAGACAGGCAATCAGTTTGGGGGCGGTCAGTGTGGCTGAGGAATGCAATCACGGTGGGGGACAGAGGCCAACAGGGTGGGGGGAGGAAGTCAGGGTGGGGGAGACAGGCAGTCAGGGTGGGTGAGACAGGCAGTCAGGGTGGTGGAGACTGGCAGTCAGGGTGGGGGAGACAGGCAGTCAGGGTGGGGGAGACAGGCAATCAGGGTGGGGGAGATAGGCAGTCAGGGTGGGGGAGACAGGCAGTCAGGGTGGGGGAGATAGGCAGTCAGGGTGGGGGAGACAGGCAGTCAGGATGGGCGAGACTGACAGTCAGTGTGGTGGAGACTAGCAGTCGGCGTGGGGGTGACAGGAAGTCAGGATGGGGGACACAGGCAGTCAGGGTGGGGGAGATAGGCAGTCAGGGTGGGGGAGATAGGCAGTCAGGGTGGGGGAGACAGGCAGTCAGGGTGGGGGAGACAGGAAGTCAGGGTGGAGGGGTGAGGCAGTCGGCGTGGGGGAGACAGGCAGTCAGGGTGGGCGAGACTGACAGTCAGTGTGGGGGAGACTAGCAGTCGGCGTGGGGGTGACAGGAAGTCAGGATGGGGGACACAGGCAGTCAGGGTGGGGGAGACAGGCAGGCAATTTGGGGAGACAGGCAGTCAGGGTGGGGGAGACAGGCAGTCAGGGTGGGGGAAACAGGCAGTCAGTGTGGTGGAGACAGGCAGTCAGGATGGGCGAGACTGGCAGTCAGGGTGGAGGAGACAGGCAGTCAGGGTGGGGGAGACAGGAAGTCAGGGTGGAGGGGTGAGGCAGTCGGCGTGGGGGAGACAGGCAGTCAGGGTGGGCGAGACTGACAGTCAGTGTGGGGGCGCCAGGCAGTCAGGTTGGGGAGACAGGCAGTCAGGGTGCCGCAGACAGACAGTCAGGTTGGGGAAGACTGGCAGTCAGGATGGGAGAGGGTGGCAGACATGGTGGGGGAGATTGGAAGTCATGGTGGGGGAGACACGCAGACAGGGTGGGGGAGGGAGACCGTCAAAATGCGGGAGATAGGCAGTCAGGGTGGGGGAAGGAGGCGGTCAGTGTGGCTGAGGAATGCAATCACGGTGGGGGACAGAGGCAAACAGGGTGGGGGGGAGGAAGTCAGGGTAGGGGAGACAGGCAGTCAATTTGGGGTCACAGGCAGTCAGGGTGCGAGAGACAGGGAGTCAGTTTGGGGGAGAATGAGAGTCAGTGTGGGCGAGACTGGCAGTCAGGGTGGGGGAGACTAGCAGTCAATTTGGGGTCACAGGCAGTCACAGGCAGTCAGGGTGCGAGAGACAGGCAATCAGTTTGGGGGAGACTGACAGTCAGTGTGGGGGAGACAGGCAGTCAGGGTGGAGGGGTGAGGCAGACGGCGTGGGGGAGACTGGCAGTCAGGGTGTGGGAGAGAGGCAGTCAGGTTGGGGAGGCTGGCAATCAGGGTGGAGGAGACTGCCAGTCAGGGTGGGGGCGACAGGCAGACAGGGTGGGGTTGATAGGCAGTCAGGGTGGGGGAGACTGGCAGTCAGGGTGGAGGGGTGAGGCAGTCGGCGTGGGGGAGACAGGCAGTCAGGGTAGGAGAGACAGGCAGTCAGGGTGGGGGAGACTGTCCGTCAGGGTGGGCGAGACAGGCAGTCAGGGTGGGAGAGAAGGCAGTCAGGTTGGGGAAGACTGGCAGTCAGAGTGGGAGAGGATGGCAGACATGGAGGGGGAGATTGGAAGTCATGGTGGGGGAGACACGCAGACAGGGTGGGGGAGGGAGACCGTCAAAATGCGGAAGATAGGCAGTCAGGGTGGGGGAAGGAGGCGGTCAGTGTGGCTGAGGAATGCAATCACGGTGGGGGACAGAGGCAAACAGGGTGGGGGGAGGAAGTCAGGGTGGGGGAGACAGGCAGTCAGGGAGGGGGAGACAGGCAGTCAGTGTGGTGGAGACAGGCAGTCAGGATGGGCGAGACTGACAGTCAGTGTGGTGGAGACAGGCAGTCAGGGTGGGGGAGACTGGCAGTCAGGGTGGGGGAGACAGGCAGTCAGGTTGGGGAGACTGACAGTCAGTGTGGGGGAGACTAGCAGTCAGGGTGGGTGAGACGGGCAGTCAGGGTGGGGGACACAGGCAGTCAGGGTGGGGGAGACAGGCAGGCAATTTGGGGAGACAGGCAGTCAGGGTGGGGGAGACTGTCCGTCAGGGTGGGGGAGTCTGGCAGTCAGGGTGGGGGAGATAGGCAGTCAGGGTGGGGGAGAGAGGCAGTCAGGGTGGGGGAGAGAGGCAGTCAGGTGGGCGAAACAGGCAATCAGTGTGGTGGAGACAGGCAGTCAGGGTGGGCGACACTGACAGTCAGTGTGGTGGAGACTGGCATTCGGCGTGAGGGAGACAGGAAGTCAGGATGGGGTACACAGGCAGTCAGGATGGGGGAGACAGGCAGGCAATTTGGGGAGACAGGCAGTCAGGGTGGGGGAGACAGGCAGTCAGGGTGGAGGAGACTGCCAGTCAGGGTGGGGGAAACAGGCAGTCAGTGTGGTGGAGACAGGCAGTCAGGATGGGCGAGACTGGCAGTCAGGGTGGAGGAGACTGCCAGTCAGGGTGGGGGCGACAGGCAGACAGGGTGGGGTTGATAGGCAGTCAGGGTGGGGGAGACTGGCAGTCAGGGTGGAGTGGTGAGGCAATCGGCGTGGGGGAGACTGGCAGTCAGGGTGGGGGAGACAGGCAGTCAGGTTGGGGGAGACAGGCAGTCAGGGTGGGGAAGATAGGTAGTCAGGGTGGGAGAGAAGGCTGTCAGGGTGGGGGTGGAGGCTGTCAGTGTGGGGGAGACAGGCAGTCATGGTGGGGGAGACAGGCAGTCAGGGTGGGGGAGACTGGCAATCAGGGTGGGGGAGATAGGCAGTCAGGGTGGGTGTGGAGGCTGTCAGTGTGGGGGAGACAGGCAGTCATGGTGGGGGAGACAGGCAGTCAGGGTGGGGGAGTCTGGCAGTCAGGGTGGGGGACACAGGCAGTCATGGTGGGGGAGACAGGCAGTCAGTGTGGGGGAGACTGGCAGTCAATTTGGGGTGACAGGAAGTCAGGGTGCGAGAGACAGGGAGTCAGGGTGCGGGAGACAGGGAGTCAGTTTGGGGGAGAATGAGAGTCAGTGTGGGGGAGACAGGCAGACAGGGTGGGGTTGATAGGTAGTCAGGGTGGGCAAGACTGACAGTCAGTGTGGGGGAGACTAGCAGTCAGGTTGGTGAGACAGGCAGAAAGGGTGGGCTTGATAGGCAGTCAGGTGGGGAGACTG
>NW_024705860.1:0-21664 GCF_018977255.1 Callorhinchus milii | reverse complement strand
GTGTTCACAACAGCGGCGAGCTGCAAATTATTAGCTGCTTAAGCTCCAGGCTTTAATAACAATAACTGATGTAATAATAATCCTGGCATTTGATACAGCGCCTTATCACTACTTCGAGGCGTCTCAAAGCGCTTCACAGGATACACTGTAAAGTGAATTGACCGTATATTTTGTGGGCGAAACGCGGCAGCCGATTGCGCACAGCGGCGTCCCACAAACAGCTGTGAATTGAAGTGACCAATTTTTTTTTGAAGGGATAATTACCCCTGGAAAAGTGATCCGCCAATCAACTAACAGCTGGGTTCCTACTCACTGCTGGTAAACAGAGAGGCGTGTGGAGTAAGGAAACTTACCCAACGTTCCCCCCTGCCCGGGAATCAAACCCAGGTCTCTCGCTTGCGAGGCGAGTGCTCTAACCACTGAGCTACAGAACTCCACATCGGGTCATCTCACATCATTGAGACGTCGCAAAGCGCTTCACAATAAAGTGAATCGACTGTGTATTTTGTGAGCAAAACGGGGCAGTCAGTGGTGCACAGCAGCGTCACACAAACAGCCGTGAAGTGAGTGACCGATCTTATTTGTTGGCCAGGACAACGAGAGCGAAAAACTCCCTTTTTCCCAATAGCGCTGCGGGATGTTTAACATCCACCTGAACAGGCAGACGGGACCTCGGATTAATATCTCGTCCAAAGGACGGCACCTCTGACAATGCAACACTTACCCCAGCACAGTTTATAGAGTCAGTTTAGACTTGTGATTCCAAGTCCCGATTAGGGCCAACCCAGAGCTTTCTGCCTCGGAGGCGAGAGCACCACCACTGCGCCAGGCTGACACAATTACTTCCTGCCTTCTCTACTCATCCCTAATCTCTCTTCTCACCGCTCAGTGCACTCTGTATTCATCGGTCTTTCTTCGGGTCACACATGGCAGAGTGCAAGTAAGCTATCACCATCAATGCCTCCCATTCTCCGGCAGTGGGAATGGCTGAGTCACTGATACAGTAGGGAAACAGCTGTGATCAGGGCAGGAAAAGACCTTGGCAGCACATCATAAAAATAAACAATGCATATATGAGATATATTCCACCACTCGCTGCCAACAATAATAATCTTTGCATTTGATACAGCGCCTTATCACCTCGTTGAGATGTCTCAAAGCGCTTCATAGAATAGACTGTAAAGTTTACTGACTGTATTTTGTGGGCGAAACGCGGCAGCCAATTGCACACAGCAGCGTCCCACAAACAGCCGTGGATTGAGTGACCAATTTTGTTTTAAGGAATTAATTATTATTTTTGAAGGGATTATTACCCCCGGAAAAGTCATCCTCCAATCGACAAACAACCGGTTTCCAATTGACTACGAGGTAAACAGAGGCGTGTGGAGTGAGGAAACATGGCTAAGGTTTCACCCTGCCCAGGAATTGAACCCGGGTCCTCTCTCTTGCGAGACAAGTGCTCTTGTTTAGAGCTATGCGCGGAACTTACTATATCAAATGCAAGGATTATTATTACCGTTTCACACCTTATGCATCAAAAAAATGTTCCTTTGCCTTTTTAATAATTATCTTAGATTATTGGTGGCCAATCTGCGGCCCGGGGGCCATCAAGAAGTGGCAGAGAGAGAGAGGGAGAATAATACCCAACAAGAGAGAGAGAAAGAAAGAAAGAAAGAAAGAAAGAGAGAGAGAGAGACACAGAAAGAAAGAACGAGAGAGATAATGCGCAGTACAAGACAAAGAGTGAGAGTGAGCAAGAGAATGAGATGCGCAGAGAGAGAGTGACAGAGACACAGAGAGAAAGAGAGAGAGAGAGAGAGAGAGTGACAGAGATACAGAGAGAGTGGTACAGAAAAAGAGTGAGAAAATGAGCGGCACAGAGAGAGAGGGGGAGAGAAAGAGTGAAAGACACAAATTAGAGAGAGAGTGAGCGCGAGCGCTGTCTGCCCACCCCTAAGTGGCAGAGGATTGCAGGGTTACAAGGCAACTCTGTTCAAAACAGCTGACTGAGACATGAGAAAGGAATTAATCATCTGTGTGTGATCCTCAAAGCGGAATACTTAGAATTATGATGAAAGATACCAACAGTGCCCCACCCTGAAAGGCTCCTTCAGCCACAGATACCCATCAGAACAGCAACAACTTGCATTTTTATAGTGCCCCCTCATGCATGGAAGCATCTCGGAGCGCTTAAACACAGGAGCAATGTCCCAGTAAGATCCCGTGAAGCACTTTGCGACACCGCCCACAAAACACGCAGTCAATCCACTTTACGCTGATATACTGTGAAGCGCTTTGAGACGTCTATATCGAGTGCAAGGGTTATTTATTTCTTCTCGTGACGTGAAAGGCGCTGCACCAAACGCAAGAATTATTTATATCCCGTCCTTGGGACGAGCATTGACGGGCTGTATAACAGCAGCAAATTTGAACACAGCAATGACCAACAAACAGCCAATGAGTGAGCGACCAATTTTATGTGGGGGGGATTGTTGGCCCGGACACCAGAGACAAACTCTCTTCTCTTTTCGAGCAGCGCCGCAGAATCTTTAAGGCCTGTTTGCCTGAACAGGCACAGACGGGCCCTTGATTTCACATCTCATTCTGAAGGACAGCGTCTCTGACAATACAACACCCTCAGGCATTGGGTTGGAGCATGAGCTTAGAAACTGTTTGAGTTCAAAGTCCCGACGTAGGGGCTTGAACCCCCAACCTGCAGACTCCAGAGGCAAGCATGTTAGTGACTGAGCCAGGCTGACTAACCTGCACAACCCAGAGCCAACGTGACTCACTCTTGTTGATCACGTGAGGAATCCACAGCAAAGCATCAGATGCCAAATGACTGAGTAATATTTCGCTGTAACTTCCGTCAAACCATTAAGAGGCCCTGAGATAAACTGAGTAAATCTGTCTCAGTTTGGATATAGCCCTGTGAAACATTGGGCAGAAATTCAGACATGATAGGAATCTGGCTTTGTTTTTAAATAAACTCTCTCTCCTCACTCCCCTCCTCCACCCTCGCAATAAACTGGCTACGCTTTAAAAGGAGAGAGAGAGATCCCGGATTCCCACGTCTTATTTCATTTTCAAGGCCACTCGAACAGGCACAGACAGGGCCTTGATTTAATGTCTCATCTGAAGGATGGCGTCTCACACAACACAGGGCTCACCCAGCATTGCATTGGAGCATCAGCCTGGATTGTGTGAGTTTAAGTCCTGTAGCTCAGTGGTTAGACACTCGCCTCACGAGCGAGAGGACCCGGGTTTGATTCCTGGGCAGGACGAAGCCTTAGGCAAGTTTCCTTACTCCACACGCCTCTGTACACCAACAGCGAGAAGGAACTCGGTTGTTTAGTCGACTGGGGGATCATTTTCCGGGGGTAATAATCGCTTAAAAAAAATCATAATGATAATTTGGTCACCTTAATCCACGACTGTTTGTGGGACGCTGCTGTGCGCATTTGGCTGCTGCGTTCCCGCCCACAAAATATACAGTCAATTCACTTTAAAATATATTCTGTGAAGCGCTTTGAGACGTTTCAATGTCATGATAAGGCGCTACATTTGAAGGATTATTATTAAGTTGTCGATGCATGGCTCAAACCCACAACCTTCTGACTCGGAGGCGAGACTGAGCCCGCCTGACACTTAAAAACCGGCAAAACCACACAGCTTGGCATTGCTAGAGCTGTCTGGCAAGCTTCCTGCTGCTTGTCCAACTTTGGCTACCCTCCCCATCAAGGCTTTGGCTTCCAGGGTTAACAGAAGCTGAGAAGGAAGAATTACTACCCCTTAATCCCCAATCCCCATATCTCCTGCTGACTATGACAATTTTGCCCTCCCTGCCTCACCATTGGCAGCCCGGCTTTCAGCCTCTCCCCCCCTGCTCTCTGGAACTCCATCCCTGAGCTCCTCCGACTCACTCCCAACCTCACCTCATTCAAGGTCCATCTCAAGACGTATCTCTGTGTCCTCACTTTCAGTCACCTTTCCCCTCCCCACCCCATTCGAGTCTCACCCCCAGCTCAGATGAGAATAATAATAATAATAATAATAATAATCCTTGCACATCCCAAAGCATTTGAAAGGGCGGGTAAGTGGGATTGAAAGGATTACTTTTTAAAAGAGCGTAGACACGATGGGCCAAATGGTCATCCATTGAGCTGCAGATCTGTATAGTTCTATAGTTAACCATGGAATTCTGGGCCTGAGAATCAGTGATGGGAAGAAGCTAGAGTGAGTTTAACGGGGGGATTGGGGTCAGATGTACTGAGGGAAGGACATTCACTCTCATTCTCTCTCTGGTGACCTTTGTGAACCCTGGCAGAGAGACCAAGAGAAACACGAACGGCCAAAAAAACACAGGTCTTCCAATTAGTTTCTCATACGCACACAAAATATTTGTTTCCCAACACTAATTGATCAGTAAATAGGATTCTTCTTGATCTACAGCCACTAATTGGTTTTCTTCTGTGATTTTTTTTTTTGGGGTGGGGGGGGCGCCACTTTCAAGCTGATGCAAGCCGTATTGGTCACCTCTCCGTTTAATTGCCGTGAAATTCCAAACTAGTGGAGTCCTGGACTGTATTGGTTAGAGCACTCGCTTCGCAAGCGAGAGGACCTGGGTTCGATTCCCGGGCAGGGGGGAACGTTGGGCAAGTTTCCTTACTCCACACGCCTCTGTTTACCAGCAGTGAGTAAGAACCCGGTTGTTATTCGATTGGCAGATCACTTTCCAGGGGTAATAATCCTTTCAAAAAAATAACACTGATAGTAATAGTTTGATCACTCAATTCGTAACTGTTTGTGGGACACTGCTGTGTGCAATTGGCTGCCAGATTTTGCCCACAATAGTCAATCCGCTTAACACTATATCCTGTGAAGCACTTTGAGACGTCTCGAAGACATGCTAAGGCGCTACTACATCAAATGCATAGCTTATTATTATTATGATGATGATTATTAGACAGCGCTGGGAAGCGTTGCATTGTTGGAGGTGCCATCTTTCGGATGAAATGTTAAACTGAGGCCCAGTCTAAGTCATTTCATTTAGACGTTAAAGATAACTACAGTATTTGAAAAGAGAAGAGAGACCTAGTGTCTAGGCTGACTATCCCCCAAATAAAACTGGTCATTCAATTCAAGTTGGCTGCCGCATTCGCACACAAAACATGCAGTCACTACATATTACAGTAAAATCCTATGAAGCACTTTATAATAATAATAATCCTTGCATTTGATATAGCACCTTATCACGTCTTCCAGACGTCTCAAAGCGCTTCACAGACTATACTGTAAAGTGAATTGACTGTATGTTTCATGGGCTTTGAAATGTCCTCCTGACCTGAAAGGTGCTGTATCAAATGTCAGGATTACTATTAATGATATTAAGTTGTTGCGAAGGTTGTCGTTCCTCAGACGTAAACATCAGTCATGGACGTACATCAGATGGGTTGCCATGCTACCTTAGCCTCTTTCGAGAGACGTGGGTGGACATTGCCAACACAACACCAAATAATAATCCTAGAAAATAATTATCCTTGCGTTTGATATAATGCCTTTCACATTAGAACGACGCTTCAAAGCGCTTCGCAAGTTGGCTGACTGCTCAGTAATCAAAATAATAATCCTTGCATTTCACACAGCCGCTTATCAGGTCCACAGCATCTCAAAGCTTTTACACCGAGTTTTCTGTAGAGCGCAGTGCAGTGACTGTGTACTTTGTGGGCAAATGCAGCAGCCGACGTGCACACAGCAATGTCCCACAACAGCCAGCGGATAAATGGGCAGCTTTACCGGAGGATTAACAGCCAGGATACCAGGAGAAACTTCCTTCTCTTAAAAAAAACGTTCTTCCCTTATACAACTGCTTGTGGGGGCACTGCTGGGCAGCATTAGCTGCTGCGAAGATCCCACAACATTATACGTGTCTGCCAGGTTCACCAATCAAACACACATCACTACACTTAACAGTAAATCCTGTGAAATCATTTTAAAGACCTCGACCTGAGCTCCCCTCAACCTTCTCCATTCCAATAGTATAATCTAATCACCCAAGGAACCAGGTCATGGCAAACCTAATAAGACTTCAACAGGACAGACAGACACAGACAGACACAGACAGTGCTGTATAAACAGAACTGGTTCCAATTTCACTCCCGCCCTTGTTATTTATTTATCAGGGTGATAGCGCCCCCTGTTGCTGGTCCGCGGTCTCCGCGTCTCCATGTGGAAACACAGTAGAACCCGCCCCGCGCCCTTCCAGATACAACAACTTGCATTTATAGAGGGGCCCTTCGCACCGAAAAAAGGTGAAACAATTGGAGTTATGAGTGAAACAAGTTCAGAGTCCTGTAGCGCAGTGGTTAGCGCGCTCGCCTCGCACTGCAACCCCCGACAGTAATAAATAAGTAATAATAAACATTACT
This sequence comes from Callorhinchus milii, assembly GCF_018977255.1. Classification (NCBI taxonomy): domain Eukaryota; kingdom Metazoa; phylum Chordata; class Chondrichthyes; order Chimaeriformes; family Callorhinchidae; genus Callorhinchus; species Callorhinchus milii. Next base: position 15,236 of record NW_024705860.1, on the reverse strand, counting down.
TGCATTTGATGTAGCGCTTTTCACGTCTTCTGGACGTCTCAGAGCACTTCAGAGCCTCCTCCCAGCACTGGGACTCAAGGGTCAGTCTTGACAGCGAGCTCACCTCTGGAGGTGGGGCTCTATCAACCACACCATCAGATCTTCACTGTGGGGCGGGGAGGAGGGGTGGGGTGGGGGGTAATATAATAATAATCCTTCCATTTGATACAGAATCTACTGTAAAGTGAATTAACTGTATAACTGTTGAAGAAAGACTTTGGCCTTTCTTTGTTCAGTTTGTGTCATTTATTTTATAACTTTTGAGCAGCAATAAACAAGGCAAACGGAGCATTGCTGTATTGACTGATTAGTTGAGTTCGGTTTCCCAGACACCATACACAAGCTATAGACTGCGCTGGTCAGACCACACCTACAATACTGTGTACGGTTCTAGTCACTGAGACAATGAAAGGCCCCACAGGAGAGCAATAAGGAATGTGAGTTTCAGAGGAATGAGCCATAGGTCCTGTAGCTCAGTGGTTAGAGCAGACCTTCACAAGCGAGAGGACCTGGGGTTAAATTCCCGACACGGAGAAACCTTAGGCAGTAAAGTAGGAACTCAGTTGTCGCTTTTCTGGGGATAATAATCCCTTCACAAAATACTACTAATAATAACTTGGTCACTCAATCCACGACTGTTTGTGGGGCACTGCTGTGCACAATTGGCTGCTGCAATTGGAAAGCTCTTCACGCAATCTGGAATGCATTACCTGAAAGGGTAGTGGAAGCCGATTCAATAACAACTTTTAAGAGAGAAGTAGATGGGTATTTGGGGAGGACAGGATTGCAGGGCTATGGGGAGAAAGCGGGCCGGTGGGATTGAGTTGGATTGCTCTTTTTGGAGTCCCACAATGGGCTGAATGGCCTCTTTCTGTGCTGTATGATTCTATGTTTCTATGACATCCTGTGAAGTGAATTGACTGTGTATTTTGTGAGTGAAATGCTGCAGCCAATTGCGCACAGCAGTGTCCCGAGCCAGTCGCGGGCCAGCAAGCGGCAGGGCCTCGAAAACCCCAGGTAAACCGAGCGGGACTCAGGAAGGTAAGTCAGGCAGCGATGGGTAGTCACAGGGCTGGTCTCCCGGGGATAGGGACCAGCGTCAGCCAGAGGCAGGGGCAGGTAACTGCCGGCTGGGCCGGGCGTCTCGTGGACCTTGTGGTGGGGCAGGTGTGTCGCGGGGATCGAGCGACGACCATTACCAGGTCAGGGGGAGATGCCATTTTGGACTTCCAGATTTTATGGCCATTCCGCGTGACGTCACTTCTGCCCACCGGGACTGAATCCCTGGTAGCAGCGACAGCCCGGAGCAGGACAGTCAGGACAGGTCAGCCTGTCCCAGTGTCTCCCTCCCTCCCTCCCACCCTCTGTCTGTCTGTCTCCCCTGTCCTTCCCCTGCAGGCTGCTCATTGCTTTCCACAAAGAGCGCCCTCCCCCCTCTGTGCCAACTCTAGCCCCCCCCCACCAGCCTCCTGCAGGCTGACCATGTCCTACTAAACCCGCCACCTCTCGTCCCAGGGTGCGCATCTTGGCTGCCGCCTCCGACCCGAGCTGACTCTCCCTCAAAATGCCCCCCTCACTGCAACTCTCCCGCTCTGTCCTGCTCTCTCTCCGCCCTCTCCGCCTCCTATCCCCGCTTGACCCCCCCACTGCCTCCCTCTGCTCCAGCCTGGGAATCCTCCGCCGGGCTCATCGTGACACTCGGTGCTGTCTGTCCAGCAGCAGCCACACCGACTGCCCCATTCCTCACTGCCGCACAAGCCACCCCGGACCCTGACCCCGGGGGCTAACCTCTCCTCCCTCATCTGCATCCCCACCCACCCTCCCAACCATTCCACTCCCCCCTCCCATCCCGCCCATCCCCCTGCCAACTGTCCACTCCGCAATGGCCTTCAAAACATCCGCTCCATCTCCAACAAGACCCTGGCCATCAGTGAACTCATCCTCGATGAGAACATTGACATCATGGCACTCACACAAACCTGGATCACCCCGGGTAACACCTTCCCCCCTCACTGAGGCTACACCTACCACCATACCCCACGTCCTAGCCGTCGTGTCGGTGGTGTGGCCCCATCTCCAGGGATTCACTTGCCCTATCCCCCTACTCCACCGGCTCGTTCCCCTCCTTCAAACACCTTACCCTCTGCCATCCCTCCCACCTCTCTGTGAACATTCTCTTACTCTACCGCCCCCCAAAATCCTCTCCCACCTTCCTCTCTGACATCTCCACTCTCTTTACTTCCCTCTGCCTCCACTTCACCCCCTCCTGCTCCACCTCTTCAGACTTCTCTCTCCTCTCCTCTCTCAATCTCTCCCTCCATATCCACTCTGCTACCCACACCCACACCCACACGCTCGACCTGGTGATCACCCGGGGCCTCTGCCCCCACACTCTGGAACTCCATCCCACGGTCCCTTCACCTCGCTTCCTCCCTCGCCTCCTTCAAGGCCGGTCTCAAGACCCTTCTCTTCAATCATGCCTTTTGTCTCCCTCCCACCTCTCTGCCTTCTCTCTCCCCTATACCCCCTCCCCCTCCCCCATGCTCGGGCCCCGACAGCTGACTGTTCAGTGCTTTGGGACATTCTCCCGATGTGAAATGCGCTCTATAAATGTAATTCTGTTGTTGTTGTTGTTGTTCCACAAACAGTTGTGGATTGAGTGACCACATTATTTTTTAAGGGATTATTAAGGCGGTACAGCGATCCGCCAATCGACTATCAACTGGTTCCTACTTACTGCTGGTAAACAAAGGCGTACGGAGTAAGAAAACTTACCCAACTCTTCGCCCTGCTCAGGAATCGAACCCGAGTCCTCTCGCTTGCGAGGCAAGTGCTCCAACCACTGAGGACTGCACAAGGGGTGACATGATGTCCATCTCCAAACTGTCTGCTTGGTGTGCCTCTTCTCATCTGGCAGCTTCTCCTCTTCAAACACCTCACTCTCTACCAGTCCTCACAGTCCTCCTTCAACATCCTCATCATCCATCAGTCCCAGGAAGCTTTCTCCTTTCAGCCTGTGCTCCATGCACCCAACCCAAACCATCCTACCTGATCTGCTCCAGTATCTGGGATTAGTAATAATAATAATAATAATCCTTTCAAGTCAGGATAATGTCCCAAAACACTTCACAGGGCATACTGTAAAGTGTAGTGACTCGTTGTGGGGTCAGGGAGTCACCCCACTCAGCTCCTGTTAACCCTGCAGCCAAAGCCCTAATGGGTAGGGTGGTCCTAGCTGGATAAGCAGAGGGAAAGCTTGTCAGACAGTGGTGTCAATGGCAAGGCATGTCACTCAGAAGCCCGGTGATGGGTTCCCATATGTGTCAGACACGCGGTTGGACAAACAAAAATGAGCAGTGACTGACTCTCTTGAGGAACCTCGATTTAATCACTTTCTCTCTGGTCTTTTTCTCGGAGCTCAACCGCCACAGCCAGACTCACCTCCTGCCACCAACAGCCACCCAGCCTCAGTTTATAATAAACCCTGCACGTGATACAGCGCCTTACCCTGTCAATGTGACGTCTCAAAGTGCCTCACTGGATGGACTGGGTAATGTCGTGGCTGTAATTAATTTTGTGGGCGAATGCAGCAACCAATTTGTGCACAGCAACGTCCCCCCCAAGCAGCTATGATAAGAATTACTAACATTTATCTGAGGAAATGTTGCCACGAAAGAGAAACTTCCCTCTATAATATAATAATAATAATAATCCTTGCATTTGACATAGCTCCTTATCACGTCTTCAAGACAACAACAAGAACACAATTCCATTTATTGAGTGCCTTTCACGTCGGGAGGCCGTCCCAAGGCGCTGGACAGTTGGGTCAGGACCCGAGCATTGGGGGGAAATGGTCAGGGTGAGGGGAGGGAAGGGAGGGAGCGAGGAGGGGGGAGATGGTCAGGGTGAGGGGAGGGGAAGGAGCGAGGAGGGGGTAGAGAGTCGAGAGGGAGGTGAAGGCTGACGGTCAAAGAGAAAGGTCTTGAGACCGGCCTTGAAGGAGGAAGGGAGGAAGCGGCGAAGGCACTGGGGGATGGAGTTCCAGAGCCTCGGGGCTGAGAGGCTGAAGGCCACCGATAGTAGGGCGGTTGGGGCGGGGGATGTGGAGCAGACCGGAGCCAGAGGAACGGAGGGTACAGGCAGGTAAGTAGGGGATAGTAGGCGGAGAGGTAGGAGGGAGCGAGGCCGGGAATGGCCTTGTAGGTGAGGATGAGGATCTTGAAATCGATCCTCTGGGGGATGGGGAGCCAGTGGAGGCGAGCGAGGGTGAGGGCGAGGGTGAGGTAGGGTGAGGGGAGGGTGAGGGCGAGGGGGGGGGGGGGGGGGGGGGGGGGGGGGGGTGAGGGCGAGGGTGGGAGTGATGTGGTCGCGGTGTCTGGTGCGGGACAGTACACGAGCTGCAGAGTTCTGAATGACCTGCAGTGTGGAGGGAGGTGGCGGGAAGGCCGACGAGGAGAGAGTTCCCATAGTCCAGCCTTGAGGTGATAAAGGCGTGGACCAGAGTTTCAGCCGCGTGAGGGGTGAGGTAGTGCCGTAGTCTCTGGCGATGTTCCAGAGGTGATGGAAGGCGGTGCCGGTTGTGGTGCGGATATGAGGGAGAAAGGACGGCTCAGGGTCGAGGGGAACCCCGAGGTTCCTGATGGCTTTGAGAGGTGGAGAGTGCGGAGCTGATGGTGTCAGTGCCTGAGGTGCGGAGGCGCTGACGTGAGCCAATGTGGAGGGCCTCAGTTTTGCGCACGTTGAGACGTATCAAAGCACTTCACAGAATATATTGTGTAGTCACTGTATATTTTGTGGGCGAAACGCGGCAGCCAATTGCGCACAGCAGCGTCCCCGCAAACAGTCCTGGGTTGAAGTGACCCATTTATTATTATTATTATTTTTGAAGGAATTAGTACCCCCGGAAAAAAATACTCTTTGAATAGTGCCGCAGAATCATCTGGACAAGAGCCCTGAACTGGGACATCGAGTCTAGAAACCCAGACAGAGGGAGTGAGGGATTGCAAAACACAGTCACTACTCTTTACAGTTATTCCAACGGAGCTCAGTGTGTGTGAGGATTGATGTCCTCTGTAGCAGCTGAAACCCATCTGTCAGTGACTGGAATCAATGCTCCCAGTCTCTGTCTGTCTGCCCCGGCCTCTCTCTGTCTGTGTCTCTGTCCCTGTCTGTCTGTCTGTCTGTCTGTCCCTCTGTCCCTGTCTGTCTGTCTGTCTGTCCCCCTGTCCCTGTCTGTCTGTCTGTCTGTCTGTCCCGGTCTGTCTGTCTGTCTGTCCCGGTCTGTCTGTCTCTCTGTCCCGGTCTGTCTGTCTCTCTCTGTCCCGGTCTGTCTGTCTCTCTGTCCCGGTCTGTCTGTCTGTCCGGTCTGTCTGTCTCTCTGTCCCTGTCTGTCTGTCTCTCTGTCCCGGTCTGTCTGTCTCTCTCTGTCCCGGTCTGTCTGTCTCTCTCTGTCCCGGTCTGTCTGTCTCTCTCTGTCCCAGTCTGTCTGTCTCTCTCTGTCCCGGTCTGTCTGTCTCTCTGTCCCGGTCTGTCTGCCTCTCTGTCCCGGTTTGTCTGTCTCTCACTGTCCCGGTCTGTCTGTCTCTCTCTGTCCCGGTCTGTCTGTCTCTCTCTGTCCCTGTCTGTCTGTCTCTCTGTCCCGGTCTGTCTGTCTCTCTCTGTCCCGGTCTGTCTGTCTCTCTGTCCCGGTTTGTCTGTCTCTCTCTGTCCCGGTCTGTCTGTCTCTCTCTGTCCCGGTCTGTCTGTCTCTCTGTCCCGGTTCTGTCTCTCTGTCCGGTCTGTCTGTCTCTCTCTGTCCCGGTCTGTCTGTCTCTCTGTCCGGTCTGTCTGTCTCTCTCTGTCCAGTCTGTCTTCTCTCTGTCCGGTCTGTCTGTCTCTCTCTGTCCCGGTCTGTCTGTCTCTCTCTGTCCCGGTCTGTCTGTCTCTCTCTGTCCCGGTCTGTCTGTCTCTCTCTGTCCAGTCTGTCTTCTCTTCTGTCCGTCTGTCTGTCTCTCTCTGTCCGGTCTGTCTGTCTCTCTCTGTCCCGGTCTGTCTGTCTCTCTCTGTCCCGGTCTGTCTGTCTCTCTCTATTTTTCTCACTTTGTCAATCTTTCTCCGTAACTCCCTTTCTCTCTGTGTCAAACCTCCATATTTAAAAAAACATTTTTTAGCTCTAAATATTGTCACCACATTTGATTTGTTTTCAAAGCACACACTCACTGCACCTCACACACAGTCACTCCACCTCACACACAGTCACCATACCACACATACAGTCACTACACTGGAGAGCAACCTGTGAGTCGTGTCTATATTAGTGTAGAATCATAGAATTCTATAGCACAGAAGGAGGCCATTCGGCCCATCGTGTCTGTGCCGCTCTTCGTAAAGAGCTTCCAAATCAACCCCACTCCCCCCCACTCTCCCCATAGCCCTGATCAACCCCACTCCCCCGCTCTCTCCCCATAGCCCTGATCAACCCCACTCCCCCGCTCTCTCCCCATAGCCCTCAACCCCCCCCCCTCTCCCCACCCACCCCCCCCCCCCCCCATAGCCCTGATCAACCCCCACTCCCCCCCATCCCCCTCTCTCCCCATACCCGATCAACCCCACCCCCCTCTCCCCCATAGCCCTGATCAACCCCACTCCCCCCGCTCTCTCCCCATAGCCCTGATCACCCCACTCCCCCCGCTCTCCCCATAGCCCTGATCAACCCCACTCCCCCGCTCTCTCCCCATAGCCCTGATCAACCCCATCCCCCCTTCTCTCCCCATAGCCCTGATCAACCCCACTCCCCCGCTCTCTCCCCATAGCCCTGATCAACCCCACTCCCCCCCCCCCCCCCCCCCCCCCCCCCCCTCCCCATAGCCCCGATCAACCCCACTCCCCCGCTCTCTCCCCATAGCCCGATCAACCCCACTCCCCCCCTCCCCATAGCCCCATCACCCCACTCCCCCGCTCTCTCCCCATAGCCCTGATCAACCCCCTCCCGCCTCTCCCCATAGCCCTGATCAACCCCACTCCCCCCTCTCCCCATAGCCCTGATCAACCCCACTCCCGCACTCTCCCCATAGCCCTGATCAACCCCACTCCCCCGCTCTCTCCCCATAGCCCTGATCAACCCCACTCCCCCGCTCTCTCCCCATAGCCCTGATCAACCCCACTCCCCCGCTCTCTCCCCATAGCCCTGATCAACCCCACTCCCGCACTCTCCCCATAGCCCTGATCAACCCCACTCCCCCACTCTCTCCCCATAGCCCTGATCAACCCCACTCCCGCACTCTCCCCATAGCCCTGATCACCCCACTCCCCCGCTCTCTCCCCATAGCCCTGATCAACCCCACTCCCCCGCTCTCTCCCCATAGCCCTGATCAACCCCACTCCCCCGCGCTCTCCCCATAGCCCCGATCAACCCCACTCCCCCGCTCTCTCCCCATAGCCCTGATCAACCCCACTCACCCGCTCTCTCCCCATAGCCCTGATCAACCCCATTCCCCCCTCTCCCCATAGCCCTGATCAACCCCACTCCCCCGCTCTCTCCCCATAGCCCTGATCAACCCCACTCCCCCACTCTCTCCCCATAGCCCTGATCAACCCCACTCCCCCCTCTCACCCCATAGCCTGCAAACTTGTCCTCCCCAAATAATTATCTACTCTTTTGAAAGTTGTTATCGAATCAGCCGGACATTGTCTGGAATGTGAGGTTTATTATGATTAATAACTAAATAGCACAAATAATTCATGTATACTTTACACAGGGTCACTAAAGAAACATAGGAACAGACAGAGGCCATTCAGCCCCTCGAGCCTGTTCCCCCATTCTATAAGATCACGGCTGATCTGTACCTCCACTCCAATTACCCCCCTTTGCCCCATATCCCCATATCCCCTGACCTGACAAACATCTCTCCCCCTCAGTCTGGACAATGTGAATGGATCCACACAGAATCCACAGCCTTTTGGGGGAGAGAGTTCCAGATCCCCACCGGCCTTTGGGTGAAAACCTGCCCCTGATTTCACTCCTCAATGGCGCGGCTCTAATGTTAAGATGATCCCCGTGTTCTGGATTCCCCACCAGAGGAAACAGTTTCTCTGTAGCTGCTCTATCCAATCCCTTTATTATGTTAAACACCTCGATCGGATCAGCCTCAACCTTCTCAACTCAAGTGAATTGAGACCAAGTTTATGAAACCTGTCCTCAGTATTTTGGGGGAACATAGGACTCCAGATGGGGTCTGACTAAGGCTCCATAGAGTTGAAGCATCATTTCCTCTCTTTAATATTCCAGCCCCCATGACATAAAGGCCAACATCCCATTAGCCTTTTTGATAACTTTTTGTACCTGTGAGCTATGAGTTTTGTACTTTTTATTACTGTGAATATTTAAAAAATATTCTGTTTTGCTATTTTTGGACCCAAAGTGAATGACCTCACAGTTCCCCACATTGAATTTCATCTGCCACAGTTTTGCCCACACACTTAATCTGTCTAAGTCCCTTTGTAACTTCCTGCTCCCATCTACGCAAATTTACTGTGCATTTTAACTTTGTGTTATCTGCAAAATTGTATGTGAAACTCTCTATTGCCCTCTGGGGAACACCACTTGTCACGTCCCAACAATCAGAGAACATTTTTTTTATCCCTACTCTCTGTTTCCTGCCTCCCAATCAATTATCAAGCCATGTCTATGTGGAGTCCTGTAGCTCAGTGGTTAGAGCACTCGCTTTGCAAGTGAGAGACCTGAGTTCAATTCCAGGCAGAGGGCCAAACCTTGGGCAAGTTTCCTTACTCCACACAGAGCCTAATAATAATCCCTCCAAAACCAAAAACAATAATAAATTGGTCATTTTCAATCTACGACTGTTTGTGGGACATTGCTGTGCGCAATTGGCTGCCGCGTTCGCCCACAAATATACAGTCAATTCACTTTACAGTGTGTTCTGTGAAGCGCTTTGGGATGTCCTCCCGACGTGAAAAGCGCTATATCAAATGCAAGGATTATTATTATTATTATTATTATTATTATTATTATTATTATTATGTCGCAAGGTTACCTCCAATTTCATGTACTTTTATTTTTGCTAAAATAACCTCTTGTGTGACACTTTATCAAAAGCCTTCTGGAATTATGGTAAAATAATAATAATCCTTACATTTGATATAGCGCCTTATCATATGTTCGTGATGTCTCAAAGTGCTTGACAGAATATTCTGTAAAGTGTAGTGACTGTATATTTTGTGGGCAACACGTGGCATGGTCCCACAAACAGTTGTTGATTGAGTGACCAAATTATTATTATTTTTTGAAGGAAAATAAAATAATAATAATAATAATGCTGACATTTGATACAGCATTTATAAAGTCTTTGGTAATCCTTCCATTTAATATAGCTCCTTATTGCATTGTTGAGATGTACCAGATTTACTAGAAAGTGTATGTATTTTGGGGGTGAATGTTGCAGCCAATTTTGCAGACAGTAATGTCCCCTAAATAGCCGTTGAGTGAGTAACCGATTTTATGTGTGTGATTAGTGCATTTCACATCGGGGGGACGGCCCACAAATGTAATTTGCTGCTGTTGTCATAGTTGTTGTTGGCCTGGACACGGGGATAAACTCCTCTTTAATGTTCACCTGAACAGGCAGATAAACCCTCAGTTCAACGTCTCATTTGTAAGAGGTGCCGTCCTTTAACTGAGTCGTTAAACCGAGGTCCGGTCTGCCGGCTCAGGTGGATGTTAAAGATCCCGTGACACTATTGGAAATGAGAAGGGAGTACTCTCTCTCTCCCCCAAACCAAATTGGTCACTTCATCACTGTGTACAGCTGATTGCCACGTTCTCTTCACAGTATATCCTGTGAAGCGCTTTGAGACGTCTCAACAAGGTGTTAAGATGCTTTATCAAAAGCAAGTATTATTATTGTCCCATATCCTACCCACTGTGTGTTTGAAAAACATTCTCCTTATCTCTGAACCAACACTCGCAAAGCTTATCACAACAACAACTATTGGCCTCTCCTGGAGTTAACTTTTTTTTTACAATATTTACTGACTAAAACTCAATGTTTTTTTAACCTCCCAAGTTAATAGTGATCAAGTCCTTGCATTTGGTATAATAACAGTAATAAAATAATAATAATAATAAACTTAGCATTTGATACAGCGCCTTCTTATATTGTTGAGACGTCTCAAAGCGCTTCACAGAATATACTCTAAAGTGTATTTACACTATTTACCACTATTTAAAAAAGGTGGAAAGGAAAAGATGGGGAACTATAGGCCAATGGTCTATTTGGACTTCCAGAAGGCACTCGATAAGGTGCCACATAAAAGGTTAGTCCAAAAGATAAGGGCCCACGGAATTGGGGGGAACATATTAACGTGGATTGGGGAATGGTTAATGGGTAGGAAACAACGAGTATGGATAAACGGGTCCTTTTCAGATTGGTGGGATGTGACTAGTGGAGTGCCACAAGGATCAGTCCTTGGGCCTCAGCTATTTACCATCGACATCAACGATCTTGATGAGGACATCGAAGTTAATATATTTAAATTCGCGGATGACACAAAACTAGGAGGAGGTGTCAACACAGAGGACGACATTAAAAAAATGCAGCGCGACATAGATGGGTGATTGGGCAGATAGGTGGGACATGAAGTATAATGTAGGGAAGTGCGAAGTCATCCAACTCGGGAGCAAAAGCAGTAGAGCAGTTTTGGTCTCCTTATTTAAGGAAGGACGTACTTGCCTTGGAGGGGGTGCAGCGTAGATTTACTCGGTTAGTACCCGGGATGGAGGGGATGAGTTACGAGGAGAGGTTGACCAATTTGGGCCTATATTCTCTGGAATATAGAAGAATTAGAGGGGATCTTATAGAAACCTATAAGATCATCAAAGGCCATGATAGAGTAGATAGTGGGAGATTGTTTCCCCGGTTGGAGAAACTAAAACCAGGGGTCACACCTTAAAATCAGAGGCAGCCCTTTCGCACTGAGTTGAGGAAGAACTTCTCCACTCAAAGGGCAATGAATGTATGGAACTCACTACCCCAAATGGCTGTTGACGCTCAGTCCTTGAACATATTCAAGACTGAGATACATAGATTTCTTATTGCAAAAGGGGTTAAGGGATATGGGAGTCCTGTGGCTCAGTGGTTAGAGCACTCGCTTTGCAAGTGCGAGACCTGAGTGCAATTCCAGGCAGAGGGTGAAACCTTGGGCAAGTTTCCTTACTCCACACAGAGCCTAATAATAATCCCTCCAAAACCAAAAACAATAATAAATTGGTCATTTTCAATCTACGACTGTTTGTGGGACATTGCTGTGCGCAATTGGCTGCCGCGTTCGCCCACAAATATACAGTCAATTCACTTTACAGTGTGTTCTGTGAAGCGCTTTGGGATGTCCTCCCGACGTGAAAAGCGCTATATCAAATGCAAGGATTATTATTATTAATATGTGGATAAGGCGGGATCAGGTTATTAGCTGGAGTTAGATTAGAAGATCAGCCATGACTGAATGGCGTGGCAGAGGCTCGAAGGGCCGAATGGCCAACTCCTGCTCCTACATGTTATGTTATGTTATGTTATGTTATGTTATGAATTGACTGTATATTTTGTGGGCAAAACACGGCAGCCAATTGTGCACATTAGGGTCCCACAGACAGTCGTGGATTGAGTGACTAAAGTATCATTATTGTTTTTTTGAGGGAATTATTATTACCCACAGAAGACCAATCCATCAATCGACTAACAACTGGGTTCCTACGTACTGCTGGTAAACAGCGGTGTGTGGAGTAAGGAGTGGGGTATTCCATGCCAGACACAAGAATTTCCATGTGTCGGTGGCGTGTTCGGACCTCTCAGTTTGGTTGGGAAAATCTTCAGCACGGTGATGGGTTTCCGTATGTGTCAGACATCCGGTTGACCAAACAGAAAATACTGGCAAATCCATGGACTGTACAGCGCCTTGGGACGTCCTCCCGACGTGAAAGGCGCTCAATAAATGGAATCTTGTTGTTGTTGTTGTTGTTAACCCTGGAAAACCAACACCAATAATAATAATAATCCTGGCATTTGATACAGCGCTTTATCATGTCTTCGAGACGTCTCAAAGCGCTTCACAAGATACACTGTAAAGGAGAATTGACTGTATATTTTGTGGGCAAAACACGACAGCCAATTGCACACAGTACCGTCCCACAAACAGTCGTGGATTGAGTGATGGAATTAAGATTATTACCCCCAGAAAAGCTGTCTGCCGATCGACTAACAACCGGGTTCCTATTTAGCAATTTTGTCCGGTCACGTACACCTTCCCCAGCGATCCCATGGTCTATAACCTGCAGTTCTAGCCATGACACCAAGGGGGCAGGCTTGTGCAGAGGGATATTCCCTTTACGTGCATCAGGAACGCCAGTCAGGATCTCCGGCTCCAACAATGCATCTCTCCCGCAGCACTGCTCTGGAGCATCAGCGCGGATTTTGAGCCCACAAAATGCACAGTCACTACACTTTACAGTATATTCTGCGAAGCGCTTTGAGACTCCAACGACTTGAAAAGGTGCTGTATCAAACGAGGATTATTATTATTAAAGTCCCGATTGCTTAATTGCCGATGGATGGCTAAATTGCTTTGCTTTTAAAAAGAGGAGATCGTCAGGTGCTGTGTTATTTCCATTGGCGCTGAGAGAGCAACCAATTTCATACAATGACAAAAATAAATAAAGGTGAGGTTCAACTTTTTTTTATAATAATATTATAATCCTGGCATTTGTTACAGCGCCTTATCACCTCTTCGAGACGTCTCAAAGCGCTTCACAGGAAACACTGTAAGGTGAATCGACTGTATATTTTGGGGGCGAAATGCAGCAGCCAATTGCGCACAGCAGCGTCCCACAAACAGCCGCGGATTGAGTGACCAAATTGTTATGATCATTTAATTTTTTTTCAAGGGATTATTATCCCCAGAAAAGGAATCTGCCAATCGACTAACAACCGGGTTCCTACTTACTGCTCGATAAACAAGGCGTGTGGAGTAAACAAACATGCCCAACGCTTTGCCCTGCCCGGGAATCGAACCCAGGTTCTCTCCCTTAAGAGGCGAATGCTCTAACCACTGAGTTACAGGACTCTGTGATTTCGGTACGTGGCGTGTGGCTGCGCTGCGGATTTCTCTGCCACAAATTCTGTGGATTCCTGTGGCTCAGTGCGCTCCTGTTAGGAGCACTCTCCTCGCAAACGAGAGGACCTCGGGTCGATTCCCGGGCAGCGCAAAACCTTAGGCAAGTTTCCTGACTCCACGTGTCTCTGATTACCAGCAGTGAGTAGGAACCTGGTTGTTAGTCAATTGGCGAATCGCTTTTCTGGGGATAATAATCCCTTCAAAAAAAATAAATAATTTGGTCGCTCAACCCACGACTGTTTGTGGGACGCTGCTGTGCGCAATTGGCTGCTGTGTTTCACCCACAAAAAAATTATATAGTCAATTCACTTTACAGTGTATCCTGTGAAGCTCTTTGAGACATCTTTCTGATGTGATGATGCGCTATGGCAAATGCAAGGATTATTTATAATTATTATTATTATTATTGGAGTGTATGAGCTCAACAACCCACAACCTTCAGGCTCAGAGGCTGCTGAGCCAGACTGATGTACTTTACAGCAAGAAAGAAATCCAATTGGGCCATTGTGTCCGTCTAAAAGATCACACTGTTTTGTTCTGTTCACCTGTAGTTTCCCCACCACTCCCCACCCCACCGCCATGTCATTTTATATTTATTCCTTTTCAAATATTAATCTAATTCCCTCTTTGTTCAAAACTGTTATCGATTCTGGCTCAGTCACCGCTAGTCGAGCATTCCATGTCCTAACAACCCTCTGTGTGTAAACTAATTTCTTTCACCAATGTCTCTCCTTTGCTATTGATTTTAAATCTTGTGCCCTCCAGTTACTGACTCACTGGCCGGGGGAAATCATTTCTCCCTATTTACTTCATCAAAAACCCTCGGAATTTTTAACACAGTTCGATTGCCTCCTGGCTGTTCTGTGGGACGTTGCTGTGTGCAAATTGGCTTCCGTGTTTTCCTGTCAATATTATAATAATCATAATCCTTACATCTGATTCAGTGGCATTTATCATCATCGAGACGTCTCAAAGCGCTTCGCAGAATATACTGTAAAGTGCATTGACTGTGTATTTTGTGGGAAAAACGCGGCAGCCGATTGCACAAGCAGCGTCCCACAAACAGTCGTGGACAGAGTGACTGGTTTGTTTTGGGTGGGAGGGTTTATTACCCCCAGAAAGTAATCTGCCAACTGACTGACAACCGGATTCCTACTTCCCGCTAGGCAAGCAACAACAACTTGCATTTTTGGGTGACGGAGATTCCACAAATACATAGTGCACCCCCCCACCCCCTCCCCCAACCCCCGTTTCATCCCCTCACAACTTTGTTGGGCCTTAATCAGGAAGGTGGGACCCAGATGGTGATTAGCTTCTGTAGCTGTCACTCATCAGGGATGGTGGTCTCTGGGATGGTAAGGCGGGGGACATGGAGCAGGACAGAGCTCAGCGGGCTCCGGCCTATTCCATGTTCCCCACCCAACCCGCCCCACCATCGGCGGTCAGACCTTCAGCCTCTCTGCCCCAATCCTCTGGAACTCCATCCCACAGTCCCCACCCCGCTTTGCCCCCTCCCTTGCCTCCTTAAGGCACATCTCAAGACCCTCCTCTTCGACTGCACCTTCGGTCATCCTCCAACACCCCACCCTCCCTGCCCTCCACTCCTCCTGATCCCAAACCTCAGCTCAGGTCCAGATCCCTGTTTGTCCAGCGCCTTGGGACGTCCTCCTGACATGAGAGTGCCATTTTGTATTGTAAGCATAAAGAACCAATCACGGAGGCGCACGGGAACCATTCATGAGGTGCTGTACAAAGCGAATATTATCGACCGCTTTTCCATCTTGATGGCTCTGGATTTCGTCCACCTGTTCTGTTTGTCTGGTGTTGTAAAGTCACTGAGATTGGTCCGATCAGAAAATCTGCTCACGTTGGTTTCTGAAGCCAATTCCAAAGCCATCTATAAATAACAGAGGCCCCAGCACTCCGGCCTCAGGCTCCCGCACTCCCTCACTGCCTCCCAATCTGAAGCGGGTCGATACTCAACTAGCCTTTGTTTTCTCTCACAAAATCAATTCCACTTCAGGCAACCACTCCTT
>NW_024705859.1:16662-21682 GCF_018977255.1 Callorhinchus milii | reverse complement strand
AAAAAAACAACACACACAAGGCTCCAAAATGTTAATACCAAATACAAGAAGCACGAAAAAGTACTTTGTACGGCTGAATTACATTAACATTTTTACTCCATCAACATTGCGATTAGAAATAACATGTGAAGCAACACTTACATTGCTTGTACTGTATATCCCTATGGAAAATAATGACATTTTTTATTGGAAATCCAAGTGCAAAAATCAGCCCAAACTGCATTACGAACTTTGCTTTTCGATTTAAAGCTTTCGTGACTGCAGGGATTCATCTTCTTGGTTCTATCGGTAAAGTCACGTAGAAGGGAAGTAATAAAATAATAAAAATTAAATAATAAAAATAAAACATAATAAATAATTCTCACGACGTTACGGCTGCTTGCGTTGTGGCTGAAACGTCGTGAGAATTATTTTATCATGTATATATTATTATTATATTATTTTATATGTTTTATTTTTATTATTTTATTACTTCCCTTATACGTGACTTTACCGAAAGAACCAAGAAGATGAACTTTGCTTTGTTTTAATTCACCCACCGACTTAAGTATTGTAGTCGAGTATACACAGATAAAACTAAACACTTGAAGAACCCAGACTCGTATATAATAAAGGAGTGTTATAAACAACGCAAGTCAACTAAAAATATCTAATGCAGTGTAGAGTGCTCATCAGAATATCCGAGGCCAATACCAACCCACCTACCCAGTGACTAGGGAAGATGTTGCAGCGTAGAATACGTCAAGGATAAGCCATTTTAATAAAGCAGTTATACATCATGAAATAGAATGGAGCGTGCAGACGCAACAGTAGAAAAGGTTTAGTAGTACAGTGCATATTATTATCATCATCAGAGTTGCTTCTTTTTGTTTGCATTTTTGACTGCTTGTGTTGTGGATATTGCAAACATGATGCCTTGTATAAAGGTGTCAGTTTTGTACCAGTTTAAAAGGGTAAAAACCTACTACTATATTTTGCCACTGCTAAAAGAGATGTCTCATAGAGTAGAAAAGGTTATTTCAGCAAAGAATCCCTTTCATTTATTTGTAATTTTTTTCAGAGCGTGAATGATGACGATCTTCTTGCTTCTTTCGGTAAAGTCACGTAGAAGGAAAGCAACATTATTATATTATTTTATTATTTTATGTTTATTTTTATTATTTTATTATGTTTTATTTTTATTATTCTATTACTTCCCTTCTACGTGGTGACTTTACCGAAAGAACCAAGAAGATGAATCCCTGCAGTCACGAAAGCTTTAAATCGAAAAATGACGACGATGTTTAAAGGTGGCGACGATGATGCACCTAAAGGGCACTTACTTGTAAAGAGCGTTGCCAGGCTTGCCGCTGTCCGGCAGGGTTCCAAGCCGGGCCCGTGGGTTGTCTCCGTCCGGTGGCGTGGGGGACCATTGGATCCACTCGCTTCACCCGTCACAACATTCTGTGCAACGCCTGCAACCAGTGGATGAGCATTCGCAATAAAACCATTTACACCTCAACACATATACGAGTAATATTGAATTCATCCTCTTGGTTCTTTCGGTAAAGTCATCACGTAGAAGGGAAGTAATAAAATAATAAAACATCATAAAATAATTCTCACGACGTTTCGGCCACAACGCAAGCAGCCGTCTTCAGGTGGAGAACAGGTCTGTCGGGAAGACAGTGTCTGACAGACCTGTTCTTCACCTGAGGACGGCTGCTTGCGTTGTGGTCGAAACGTCGTGAGAATTGTATTTTATCGTGTTTTATTTTCATTATTTTACTACTTCCCTTCTACGTGGCGACTTTACCGAAAGAACCAAGAAGACTGCGTATCACTTTGTGGCAAATTGTGTCACGTCTTTCAATTCTACCGCGTGCCGCCACGTTCCGTGCAGAGAAATGTGCTGCGCCGAGCAGGGAGAGCTTGCGTCACCTGGTGAGGAACCTTCGCCGGCACTGGAGGGTCCCTGGCTGCCGGCCAAGACTTCCTGTGAACACTCGCTGCCGTGTCGGCTGAGGTTGAACGGCCTGCCACGCAATTCCGTCACGTATCTGGGAGGGAGAAAAAACCCAAAAAATTAACCCGTAAAAACAAAGTTTTTCACTATAAATCCTTTATATGCGTGGCATCGGTTTTATTTTATTATTCATTTCTGTTTTTCTTGAGTAAGAGTTTCATTTTTATCACGTTGATATTTTAAATTAAATATAAGGAAAGTCGTATATAAGGATTATAAGGTTTTCAGTTTTTGTATGATCGTTTATATTGTACATTTTGTTGTTTTCTTGAATAAGAATTTGCATATCAAGAGGAATTTAGCATATTTATGGGAAATGCAGGTATGTGATTAGTACTACTCATGCCCGTGCATTACGCAGGATTAGCAGCATCAAAGGGAGGGGATATGGAAATATGCTAAATTCTTCTTGATATGCAAATTATTTTGCCAAGGCGCCCTTTCCCCCCCTTCCAACCCAGCTATATACATGCTCCAAGCACGTGCGCTGTTTCATTCAGACGCTGTTTTCCGACAGACCTGGTTTTCACCTGAGGACGGCTGCTTGCGTTGTGGCCGAAACGTCGTGAGAATTATTTTATTATTTTTCTTTTTATCATTTTATTACTTCCCTTCTGTTGCTACCATTTAATTACAGCAGCAATCGGGAACTTGTCTCGCACGAGCAGCGATTGTCTATTTCGTGTTCACGTACTGTTGTTGCTGCAGGTTGCGCAACACATTCACAACATCCTTGGGCAGCATTCGGACCAGCTCCAGGCTTTCCTTGATTTTATTTAATATTTCAAAATGTTCTCTCCCGTGCACCTACACACATACAGACCGCAGAGCAAATTCTTTAAAACATCAAATGCTTATTGTGAATTCTAGATTTGAAGCTTTCGTGACTGCAAGGATTCATATTCTTAGGTTTTTTCGGTAAAGTCACGTAGATAAAAAATTAAATTTAAATTAATAAAAGTAAAATAAAATAAAAATCACGACGTTTCTATTGCAACACAAGCAGTCGTCATCAGGTATAAATGAAATAGCAACAAAAAATTCTAACCAGAAAAACTATAGACAGACATATGAGCAGACAGATATCACCAAGATACACAGAGAGAAACACAGGTACAGAGAGGGAGATCGTCTCTGTGGAGTGGCCTTAAATAGGCAGAGGGGGCGGTGGCAGAGAGAGGGAGGGGTTAGAGACAAAATTAACATGTCAATGAGTGCGGAAAACGAGGAATTTAAACGAAAGCAGGTAACTACCAGGAGGTGAAATATGTCTTCTTGGTCGGATGGCCAATTGCTGCCACAGTTGCTTGAAGTCATCAGCATGTCGTGCACCACTTTCACGCAGCCTGAGGATTTGGTTAAGTGGCAAAAAGCGGACAGGTAAGGCGAGTACACGCAGGGACAATTTCTTTCAGAATAATACATTGAAATGATGTCATCATGGGACCTCCTTTGCCAGTAGCAAAATATACTAATAGGGGTTTTCACCTTTTTTCTGGCAACAAAACTGATACCTTTTGCAAGGAATCATACTTACATTAACCACAATACTTGCAGTCAAATGCAAACAAAAAACAATACTCTGATAATTTATGCATTGTCTTTGAAACTGATTGGTCCACACCAGAGACAGCTTTCTTTAGAGCCTAGTCTCATATGGTGTTCGACCAGATGACGCCAAAAGGCGTCATCATGGGACCTCCTTTGCCAGTACCAAAATATACTAAAATATGGGTTTTCACCTTTTTTCTGGCAACAAAACTGACACCTTTTGCAAGGAATCATACTTACATTAACCACAATACTTGGCGTCATCTGGTCGAAAACCATATGAGACGAGGCTCTAAAGAAAGCTGTCTCTGGTGTGGACCAATCAGTTTCAAAAACAATGCATAAATTATCAGAGTATTGTTTTTTGTTTGCATTTGACTGCAAGTATTGTGGTTAATGTAAGCATTATTCCTTGCAAAAGGTGTCAGTTTTGTTGCCAGAAAAAAGGGGAAAACCCCTATTAGTGAAATTATATAATTTACAAAAACCTCAAATGTGTCTTAATAGCTAGACAGCACGTGTGTGTGAACAAGGGGCAGTCAAAGTGATCACCTTGGGAGTTCGTATCAGAAGCCGCCTCTCCACTCGGTCGCTGACTGCTGCCAGAAGACACCTTAGGCACTTGTGGGGTGTGCTCAACTGGCTGAGCCTGTGGAGACTGACAAGTCTGGGTTGCTGCCTCTGCCAAGGCAGGAGGATACTGTCGCACAGACTGAGCTGCATTCTGCCTGGTGCGTGAAGGAGCCTTCCGATTGTTTGGAGACTGCTGCTGCTGCTGTTGCAGCTCCTCATCGTCCTGATGCATGCACCGCTCGTCCATTTGGTATCTTCGAGATTTGAAGCTTTCACGACTGCAAGGAATCATACTCTTAGTTTTTTCGGTAAAGTCACGTAGGTAAAAAATGAAATTTAAATAAAATAAAAATCACGACGTTTCGGAAGCAACACAAGCTTCCGTCTTCAGGTGATACAGATATTTTGCTGTGACAGTTTCACCAGAAGACGGAAGCTTGTGTTGCTTCCGAAACGTCGTGATTTTTATTATTTTATTTTTATTATTTTTTATTTCATTCTTCACCTACATTTTTACATCTCTCCCCGGCGAAGCACACACTCGGGTTTCGCAGCAGAATCGGCCCAGTACCTGGCCACTAAAACAAATGGCCAGAAAACAAATGCATTAAAACAAATTTTTTTATGTGCAGCCATTATAAGGCATGTCTTTACTTAACCAGCCAAAAGAGAATTTCAAGAAATTACAGGAAAAGATAAAATAGTTTAAAAACATTACAATGTCTCTTCAACCACGACTATAGAGACATGGTGTAAGTCTTAAGATGTGTATCTCACCGGTAGGAATATCCACGATCTAATACAATCAGCCCTGCCCTCGACAGTAGCGCCGATCCGGGACCTAACAAAGTCCCATGTGGCAACGTCTAGTAGACTGTCTATCACTCGTCT
>NW_024705859.1:0-16632 GCF_018977255.1 Callorhinchus milii | reverse complement strand
CAGGGGTCGGCAACCTACGGCTCCGGAGCCGCATGCGGCTCTTTACGGGCTGCTTCTTGACGATGAGTACGTATGTACAGTATGTACTCAGATGCATTGCGGCTCTTGAAATACTGAATTTTGTACCGAATTGGAAAGAAATGGCTCTTCTTGTTATTTTGGTTGCCGACCCCTGCACTAGACTGACCAATGGCATTGTAGCGAGGTAAAATACAACTCTCACAGCAACTGTCATCATCAGAGCCATTGGCGATCCGATTAAAATTCTCACGGCGTTTCGACTGCAACACAAGCAATCATCATCAGGTGTGAAATCCACAGCAAGAAAATTTGAAAAAAATTAACCCGTAAAAACAAAGTTTTTCACTCTAAATCCTTTATATACGTGGCATCGGTTTTATTTTATTATTCATTTCTGTTTTCTTGAGTAAGAGTTTCATTTTTATCACATTGGTATTTTAAATTAAATATGAAAAAAAAATTCCTAAAAGTGGAAAATTTTGGAAAAAAATTTTCACGAAAATAAATTGTCTCGCACAACGAGTCTGTGTGCAAAATGTCAGCTCGATTGGATCACGGGAAGTGGGTTAAAAAACGACCGAAAGATTTGCACGGTCGTAAGCGCGCAAGCAAGCAGCAAGTGAACTTAATATAAAGGATTTAAAAATACAACTCTCACAGCAAGTGTCATCATCATCAGAGCCATTAGCGATCCGATTAAATTTTCCAAAACAAGTCGTTGATTACAAGGGTAGTTATTCGGGCGAAACAGCGATTTGATAACCTGTAGGATACTTTCGAAAAATATAAAGATTACAGAATAACGTTATTCTAAAACAATATATTTTAAAAAACTCCCTTGGGGGAAACTGTGTGAGACCCCAAGACTTTGCCCAACAGTTGGCCGACAGAGTTGTAAACGGATAAATAAACGACCCCGTAAGAGAAACCAAATACTGTGATAACATTTAATGTTACATTTTTTTCCCACACAAATTAGTGCACAAGAACCTGAAACTTTCAGAGCAGGTTAAGGGCCGTTCGCACAGCCCAGCTGGAACATTAGCTTTGGGATTAAATGGAAGTTCCAAAGTTAATTAGCTTCCGGTGTGGCGAGCCTAATTAATCACAAACATCCAATTAATTAATCAATCAAGCGCTCGTGATTTCCTCGGCTACCCAGTGAATGCTTGTCTTGTTAATTAATTTATAAAACCGCACGTGTATTTAGTTTCTGTATCTCCAATCTGCTCACGTCACACCAATTATAACGAGGGTGCCAATTTTATGTTTAAAAAATTAACTCGTAAAAACAAAGTTTTTCACTATAAATCCTTTATATGCGTGGCATCGGTTTTATTTTATTATTCATTTCTGTTTTTCTTGAGTAAGAGTTTCATTTTTATCACATTGGTTTTTAAATTAAATATGACATTCCCTAAAAAGTGGAAAATTTTGGGAAAAAAATTTCACGAAAATAAATTGTCACGCACAACGAGTCTGTGTGCAAAATGTCAGCTCGATTGGATCACGGGAAGTGGGTTAAAAAACGACCGAAAGATTTGCACGGTCGTAAGCACAGCAAGCAAGCGAACTTAATATAAAGGATTTAAAAAGCAATCACAGATGACGTTACCCAGAGTTAAATGAGCAAAAGGCAAACATCTATGAATCATCGTGGCCAGTCGAGCTTGCCACTCACTCTTAGCTAAATAAATGACAATCTCCAACGATACTAAGAGGTTCATCTTCTTGGTTCTTTCGGTAAAGTCACGTAGAAGGGAAGTAATAAAATAATAAAATAAAACATATAAATATATTATTTTATTATGTTTTATTTTTTATTTTATTACTTCCCTTCTACGTGACTTTACCGAAAGAACCAAGAAGATGAATCCCTGCAGTCACGAAAGCTTTAAATCGAGATATTAAGAGGTCTTTAACATTCCTATTCAATCTAGGATTGTCTTGATAATTGTTTTTTTACCCTTCTATCTGGCAACAAAACTGACACCTTTTTACAAGGAGTCATGTTTGCATAGACCACAATACCTGCGCTCATAATGCAAACAAAAACACAACTCTGATAATGTATGTGCACTGTCCTTAAATTAAACACAATTGCATTTTTAAAAAATTCAAATAAAACCCGAGTCAACTCACGTCACACACGCAATTTGTAATTGAATGAGCACGTTGCTTAATTAATTGGCCTCAGGTCAACACCTCAGGCTAATTAACAGCTGGCCTAATTAACGACGTCTTAATTGGCCCGCTACTAATTAACAGCTGACCTAATTAACATCTTAATTGGCCCGCTACTAAGTAACAGCTGACCTCATCAACGACTCAATTTGGCGGGATTATTTCAACGAGCGATAATTAAATATCGTAGTGAACGCGTTGAACTTTAACAAGCACGGGTTGATCATCATCATCATTATTATTATTATTCTATTACTGCGCATGCACTTTATTTGTCGAGATTTTTTGTTTACTAATCTTGGAGCTCACTCACAACTCACCCTCACCACTCACCCTCACCACTCACCCCTCACCACTCACCCTCACCGCTCACCCTCACCACTCACCCTCACCACTCAGCACTCTCTCACCACTCTCTCACCACTCACCCTCACCACTCACCACTCACGCTCCACCACTCACCCTCACCACTCACCCTCACCACTCCACCACTCACCCTCACCACTCACCCTCACCCCTCACTCTCACCACTCACCCCACACCACCCACCACCCACCCTCACCCCTCACTCTCACCACCCACCCTCACAACAACCGCTCACCCCTCACCCTCACCACTCAGGGAGGTAGGGGGGGACTACCCACTAACCTGCAGATACTTTTCCTCGCAACTTCACGGCAGTCGGGCTCGCAATGCTCACAACAGCTGCTGCTGTCGGCAGGCAACGCCAGCAGCTGGCAGCTACAGCGTCTCCGGCCTCGACTTGTGTAGCCCCTCCCCCTCTCGCTCTCGAGTCACATGACGTCATCCGTCCCTACGCGGACGCGCTCATTGGCTACAGGATGCGCGTGCGTGACGTCATCACCCAGTGGGGAGTTCGCCGATTGGCTTACGTGGCAATGGAGGGGTGGGGGGGGGTTTGTTGTGCGTGACGTCACCTCACACCGGACCAATCGGAGAGCGGAAAATTCTCGAGGGGCGTGGCCCCCGCGGAGGAGGACCAATGAGACGCGCGTATCGGCGGCGTGCACCAGAGACCCAACGATTACAATGTTATCTCAATAGGAATCGATCCGAGTTTATAATTTGACCTTGAATCGATTTTCTCTGCACGTGACTTCAGCCACGGTGAGTGGTGTGCAGTGGTTAGCGCACTGTGTGTGTGTGTGTCGGAGGTCGCGGGGAGTGGTGGTGCAGTGGTTAGCGCACTGTGTGTGAGTGGGGAGTGGTGGCCAGTGGTTAGCGCACTGTGTGTGAGTGAGTGGTGGTGCAGTGGTTAGCGCACCGTGTGTGAGTGAGTGGTGGTGCAGTGGTTAGCGCACTGTGTGTGTGTGGGGGAGATCCGGGCCAGGGCCCCGTGGTGTCGACGTTTCTCTATTTCCTCCTTCACGACGTTTGAATGACAACAACAAACAACGTGTCACTGTTGTCGTCGTCATCATCACCAGCGTCTCGCGTGCCTCTCTCACAGACCCCCCCGGCGATGTCGGCCGCGTCTGTGCCGAGCCCCGGCGCCTCGGCCTGCTCTTGGGCCGAAGCCTCGGGCTCGCCTAGCGGGGCTGCCGGGAGAGGCGCGCCTCGAGGCGGCCAGCGCAGTAGGCCGCAGGCGCCCTCCCGCCGCGGGCTCGTCGAGGAGAGCGACTGGGCGTGGTGGGTTCAGTGCGCGGCTGTTGGTCCCCACGTGACCACGTGACCACGCCGCTCGCCGCCGCCGCCGCGTGTTGGGGACCACTTAGTCGGGGGGGGGGGGGCTGGTTCAGGTTTCACTGATTTAAGTGTAGTTGTAGTGTAGTGTGTAGTGCAGTGTGTAGTAGTGTATAGTGTAGTGTATAGTAGTGTGTAGTGTAGTGTGTAGTGTAGTGTAGTGTGTAGTGCAGTGTGTAGTAGTGTATCGTGTAGTGTATAGTAGTGTGTAGTGTAGTGTGTAGTGTATAGCGTAGTGTGTAGTGCAGTGTGTAGTAGTGTATAGTGTAGTGTGTAGTGTAGTGTAGTGTGTAGTAGTGTATAGTGTAGTGTATAGTGTAGTGTATAGTGTATAGTATAGTGTATAGTAGTGTAGTGTATAGTAGTGTAGTTGTAGTGTAGTATAATAGTACAGTGCTAGTGTATAGAGTAGTGTATAGTGTAGTGTGTAGTGTATATAGTAGTGTATAGTGTAGTGTATAGTAGTGTATAGTGTAGTGTATAGTGTAGTATATAGTAGTGTAGTGTGTAGTAGTGTATAGTGTAGTGTAGTATAATAGTACAGCACTAGTGTATAGTGTAGTGTATAGTGTGTAGTGTAGTGTATAGTATAGTGTATAGTAGTGTAGTGTATAGTGTAGTGTATAGTATAGTGTATAGTAGTGTAGTGTATAGTGTAGTATACTTGTACAGCACTAGTGTATAGTGTAGTGTATAGTGTAGTGTATAGTATAGTGTATAGTAGTATAGTGTATAGTGTAGTATACTAGTACAGCACTAGTGTATAGTGTAGTGTATAGTGTAGTGTATAGTGTAGTGTCGTGTATAGTAGTGTAGTGTATAGTGTACTAGTTCAGCACTAACCGGTGTGTTGGAGAGCCAAGCCACAACATTTACAATCGGAGTACGACGTTTCTCCAGTAGTTGCAACTGGCTTCATCAGGCGACAAGCCGGATTTGTGTGGGGAAATGCTGTTTCGTTTGTGTTAAATTTACCAAATCCGTTTTAATAATGATTTTGCGTGTGCCAGGAAATGAGAGTACCTGAAAAAAAAGCTAAGGTTTTTTAAAATCCTTTATATTAAGTTCACTTGCTTGCGCGCTTACGACCGTGCAAATCTTTCGGTCGTTTTTTAACCCACTTCCCGTGATCCAATCGAGCTGACATTTTGCACACAGACTCGTTGTGCGTGACAATTTATTTTCGTGAAAAAATTTTTCCAAAATTTTACACTTTTTAGGTAATTTTTTTAAATATTTAATTACCAATTGCTTAATGGTGGCAGGCAATCATCTGACCCATAGGTGGCAGCCATCTCAAGCCAGAGGACGAGAGGACGCTAGCCGCCCGTTTCAAAGACCAATGTGGGCTGGGTTGTGGCGCATTGAACACGCATATAAAGGATTTATAGTGAAAAACTTAGTTTTTACGGGTTAATTTTTTTAAATTCCCATTGTGATAAACACGAAATAGCCTGTGAAGTTAGGCCTAACCTCCTCCCCCCTCCCTACAATCGCTGTTGGCCCACACGCACACACACACACTGCAGTGAGCAGGCAAGTGATTGCCAGAGGTGACTCGCGTATGTGACTTACTAATGCGTCCGGACACAGACGAGAGACGCACACATGCAGACTAAACGCGGCCACGCACAGCCACAAAGACCACACACACACCATGCAGATTACGTGCAGACACGCAGAGATTACACGGATGCGTAAAAACAAGATACAAAATAGTACTCGCAGACTAAATTAGACACGCACACCCACACACAAATACATGTCCATACAATTTGTATGTGCACATGTGTTTGAAATAGTGTAGTGTATAGTGTAGTGTATAGTGTAGTGTATAGTGTAGTGTATAGTGTAGTATACTAGTACAGCACTAGTGTATAGTGTAGTGTATAGTGTAGTGTAGTGTATAGTAGTGTATAGTGTAGTGTATAGTGTAGTATACTAGTACAGCACTAGTGTATAGTGTAGTGTATAGTAGTGTAGTGTATAGTGTAGTGTGTAGTGTATAGTATAGTATGCTAGTACAGCACTAGTGTATAGTGTAGTGTATAGTGTAGTGTATATAGTGTAGTGTATAGTAGTGTAGTGTATAGTATAGTATACTAGTACAGCACTAGTGTATAGTGTAGTGTATAGTGTAGTGTATAGTAGTGTATAGTAGTGTATAGTGTAGTGGGTGGGGAGCGGTGGCGCAGCTGTTAGCGCTACGCTGCGCTACGAACCTGGCGACCCGAGTTCAATTCCCCGCTTGCGGTCAACACCAGTGACGATTATTTGAACCAATCCTGGGCCTCCCCTAGGTCGACTCGGCCTTAAATGAGCACCTGGTGCAGTGTGTAAACATCGCCACTGGTGTTGGCCACCCACCCCCTCGTGTGCCGTGCCGGCCTTCATAGGTGCTCGCAAACAGCACTTGCCCCAACAGTCTGTACTGGCTATACGGGGGATATTTGTCTTTGTGTATGTGCACACACACAAAACAAGATACGTCTCCCACCATAGCCCTCTTTAGTTTGTTGGGGAAAGTGCTGTTTGGGAACATCTATGAAGACTGGTTGGGCTGTAAGATTTCTATGGATTGGATCACCTGAATGAGAAGAGTAGTGCGTTGATATTGAGATGTGGTTCCATTATGTTTCATACTAATCCAAACATATCTTTTCTTAAAGCGTTATGGATGAAGGCAGGGAATTACTTTAAATGATTGGCAGCGACTACATGTAATGATTGATGTTGGCAAACGTGGCGTCAGTTATATCAACAAATGTACATCAGCATTGGGAGCTGAAATTACCATGACATTGTGATGCAAATGTAATGGGTTCCGGAGACACTTGTAGAGGTAACTTCTTTATTACAATCCAATACTCCAACAGTCCTGATACTCTTGTTACAGCCTAGGTACACAGCCTAGGTACACAGCCTAGATACACAGCCTAGGTACACAGCCTAGATACACTACTCTGGCTACGTTCTGGAACTCGCCCTCACAGTTCCAGAGTCCCACCACTGGCCCTCACAGCGTCCCAGGGTCCTAAGCTGGCTGGCGGGTCTTGAGCTACAACTGGCCCCAATCGTCCAGGGAGCTGCCCTTTTGTGCCTCGTCCCCAACGAGGGGTGGGGTTGTGTGCGCCCCCAGGTATCCCACAGAGCACACAGCCCCCCTGTTGGTGGCGCCAAGGGGCTTAAGCGTCTGGGGTGCCTGGGATCCTAGTGCCTGGCGCCAAGGGGCTTAAGTGTCTGGGGTGCCTGGGATCCTAGCGCCTGGCGCCAAGGGGCTTAACTGTCTGGGGTGCCTGGGATCCTAGTGCCTGGCGCCAAGGGGCTTAACGTCTGGGTGCCTGGATCTAGTGCCTGGCGCCAAGGGGCTTAAGTGTCTGGGGTGCCTGGGATCCTACTGGCGCCAAGGGGCTTAACTGTCTGGGGTGCCTGGGATCCTAGTGCCTGGCGCCAAGGGCTTAACTGTCTGGGGTGCCTGGGATCCTAGCGCCTGGCGCCAAGGGGCTTAAGTGTCTGGGGTGCCTGGGATCCTAGCGCCTGGCGCCAAGGGGCTTAACTGTCTGGGGTGCCTGGGATCCTAGCGCCTGGCGCCAAGGGGCTTAAGTGTCTGGGGTGCCTGGGATCCTAGCCTGGCGCCAAGGGGCTTAAGTCTGGGGTGCCTGGGATCCTAGCGCCTGGCGCCAAGGGGCTTAAGTGTCTGGGGTGCCTGGGATCCTAGTGCCCTAGGCGCCAAGGGGCTTATCTGCCTAGGGTCCCAGGAGCCCCCGGCAGCCCTTCCCTCTTATGTCACGACACAAGGGCTGTGTTGGGAAACTCTTCCTTCGTTGCCAATGTCTGCTCGTCTCCCTTGTGCTGTTGCATGTTCAGCCCCATCTGTTTGGACACGATAGAAAGAGCCGTACATGACCAAGTGTGGCCACAGGCTTCTGGTATGTGCGTGTCTGCTCGGAGGAGAAGTGCTTCTGTTCCGTCTTGCAAAACACTCGCAGACCGAGTTCCTCGCAACCCAAGGTTTCACTGCACTTTGTGTTGCATTCCATTCTTTCCACCGTCCGGCGAATGCGCGACAATATCGGTGATTGGTAAATTTCCAATGATGCTGATAACGGCGATTGCCAATTTACTCGCCGTTGCATTTTGTCTGCGTTTCAGTTGCAAATGCATCCGTCGGAGTCTGGAGGAGAACAATAGCTGCCCAAAGTGCAGTTCCGCCATTAAGAATTCAAAGCAGATATATCCAAACTTCCTCTGTGAGTTGTTTTTACTTATTTTCCATCCACCTGCATTTTTCGAATTTTGTTTCACGGCAATGCAACACAGGCCTTCAACGATTGATGCTCTGCAAACCTCCTGGCTACCATCAAAGGTTTGTTCAAGTTCATCAGTATTAGGTGTAGCCTGTGAGCCATTCGGCTCTTGAATCGGGTGCAACCGCAACAAACAAAAAACAAAAACATGAACAAAAAACATCTTAAAGTGAATATGACTAAGTCAAACAGAAAATCCAAGAAAAGACAGCAAAATATTGCAGAAAAACACCGTACACCAAACGCTGTGTGCAAAATCCCAGTGGGATGCAAGTCAAACAACAACAACAACCACAAGACAACTTAGATTAAGGCCATCAGTCAACTCTGTACTACAACAAACAAACATGGCTAAACCAATACACTTTTCGAAATCACCAAAATAAAGCCATGAAAGCAATGAAACATCATAGGAACTGTGACGGAATTTTACACGAAGCCATCCAGATATACAAACACAGACGTAACTTCAACTAATAAAAGTAAAATAAAATAAAAATCTTTTATTTTTATTTAACTTTTATTAATTTTAATTTTTTACCTACGTGACTTTACCGAAAAAACCTAAGAATATGAATCCTTGCAGTCACGAAAGCTTCAAATCTAGAATAACTTCAACTGTGATGATGGGTACAAACTGAGTAATAATGGGAAAGATGTTATTAACCAGGCAAAAAAGATTTAACGACACATATTTGGACCATCTTATTTAACAGGTACTATTCTACTTACGAGTGTTGACATCCCCAGCGTTTAACAGTACTCTCCTTTTTAAATCCTTTATATTAAGTTCGCTTGCTTGCTTGCTTGCGCTACGACCGTCAAATTTCGGTCGTTTTTATTTAAATCCTTTATATTAAGTTCCCTTGCTTGCTTGCTTGCGCGCTTACGACCGTGCAAATCTTTCGGTCGTTTTTTAACCCACTTCCCGTGATCCAATCGAGCTGACATTTTGCACACAGACTCGTTGTGCGTGACAATTTATTTTCGTGAAAATTTTTTTCCAAATTTTACACTTTTTAGGAAAAATATTATATTTAATTACCAATTGCTTAATGGTGGCAGGCAATCATCTGACCCATAGGTGGCAGCCATCTCAAGCCAGAGGACGAGAGGACTCTAGCCGCCACGCATATAAAGGATTTATAGTGAAAAACTTTGTTTTTACGGGTTAATTTTTTTTTGCACACTCTTTGCACCATTCTTCTTCTTTTCTAATATTAATTTTTTAACTTGTTTTAAGTTTTTATTGCCTCACTGATGCGAACTGTTGATCTCCGAAACGTCGGATTTATATTTTATTTTATTCATTTTATTAGTTATTTTTAAATCCTTTAGATAATTGTGCCTGCTTGTTGTTAGACTGCAAATCTTTCGGTCGTTTTTTAACCCACTTCCGTGACCAGCTGAATTTGCCAACAGACTTTTTACCTACAATACTAAATTAATTATATTTATTAAGAGTTAATGTGGCATCATTGTTGTCAATATTAACAGACTATGTCCACCCAGCATATAAAGGATTCTAGTGAAAAACTTTGTTTATAACGGCTTACGCTACGAAATAACCGGAGTGTGTCGCTTGAGAGCTTTCCACGCAGCGCTCAGCGCGGCTTAGGCAGAATTCGAATCGAGATGGAACATCCGGTAATTGGAGATGTGCAGGGAAAAACATCACTGGCACATTTTATAGTAATAGGTTTTTACCCTTTCAACTGGTACAAAAACTGACACCTTTATACCAGTTGAAAGGGTAAAAACCTATTACTATATTTTGCCACTGGTAAAGGAGATGTCTCATAGTGTAAATGCTTACCCCGAGCTCTCAATACTCTGATAGTGCATTGTCTTTGAGTTGTACGCCTTTTGGCGTCATCTGGTCCAACACCAATGGAGACTAGGCTCTAAGAAAAGCTGTCTCGGGTGTGGACCAATCAACTTCAAGGACAGTGCATATCATCATCAGAGTTGTGTCTTTCTGTTTGCATTTTGACTGCTTGTGTTGTGGTTATTGCACACATGATGCCTTGTATAAAGGTGTCAGTTTTTGTACCAGTTGAAAGGGTAAAAACCTATCACTATATTTTGCCACTGGCTAAAGGAGATGTGGCCAGATCGCTACTGAGAAAGAGGTATGTAGCTCAGTGGACCTTAGCTGGCCAAACTAAAATGTAACATTTTTGTTAAATAGTCCTCTACATGGCCCATGGTTGGAGGTTGCTGGCCGAAGACGCGCCGTGCGCTACGGTCTGTCGGTGTCGCGTGGACAACGCAATGAACTTTGCTGAAAGTTCAAGTTCATTGATTAGGTGTAGCCCTGTGAGCCATTCGGCTCTTGAATCGGGTGCAACCGCAACAAACAACAAAAACATGAACAAGAAAACATCTTAAAGTGACTTTGTGACTAAGTGCAAACAGAAAATCCAAGAAAAGACGGCAAAATATTGTAGAAAAAACACCGCACACCGATCCCAGTGGGATGCAAGTCAACAACAAAACCACCACCAGACAACTTAGATTAAGGCCATCAGTCTTACTCTGTACTACAACAACACAAACATGGCCAAACCAGTAAACTTTTCGAAATCACCAAAATAAAGCAATGAAACAGTGATCACATAGGAACTGTGACGGAATTTTCACAATAAACGACAAACAACATGTACTACCAGAACCCTGCTGAGACGACTCCCGGCAAGTGCTTTTCGCACTTCACGGAGGTGACCGGCCACGTCTCTTGATCACCGTGTCACGTGACCCTTCCACCCTGCCGCCCCCCCCCCCCCTCTTCCTCACAGAGCGTCCATCAGCGGCAGACTATCCAGGAGTTGCTGGCGCTGGACCGAGATGGCTTGGAGCTGGCCGACGTGAACCGCATTCTGGAGCTGCTCACTCAGAAGAAGATGCAGCTGGAAGCGGTGAGTTGGCGTTGTTTGTGACGGCGGCGTCAGGAGCAGTGCGGTGCCGCAGAGCTCGCTTGTCGAGAGGGTTTTCCCCCTTTTCTCTGGCAACAAAACTGATGAACACCATATGAGACTGGGCTCTAAAGAAAGCTGTCTCTGGTGTGGACCAATCAGTTTCAAGGACAACGCATAAATGATCAGAGTATTGTTTTTTTGTTTGCATTTGACTGCAAGTATTGTGGTTAATGTAAACATGATTCAATCTTAATTTTGGAGCTTTCGTGACTGCAGGAATTATTCTTTGGTTTTTTGGTTAAGTCACGTCTAAAGATAAAATAGTAAATTAAATAATAGCATATTATGCATTGTCCTTGAAACTGATTGGTCCACACCAGAGACAGCTTTCTTTAGAGCCCAGTCTCATATGGTGTTCATCAGTTTTGTTGCCAGAAAAAAGGGGGAAAACCCTATTAGTATATTTTGGTACTGGCAAAGGAGTTCAAATGAGGTCGGTTGTTGTGTCAGGCGGTGCGACGTCGCTGCAATATTTCGCAGCGATGGGGCGCTGGTCAGAGGTCGCAACCGGGTACCCGATACCCGTACCCTACCCGATACCCGGCTACCCGTACCGGCCGGCCGGGTACGGGTAGCCGTTTGCGACCCTGGTGCGGCCGGGTACGGGTAGGCCGTGAGTCACTGGTGAGTCACCGTTGGTCACTCATTTCGGGTAGGGTACGGGTACGGGTAGGGAACGGCTACCCGTACCCAGCTGGGTACGTGTACCCATTTGCGACCCTGGTGCGGCTGGGTACGGGTACAGAGGTTAAGGAATCAAAACCCGTTTGTGAGCTCAGGCGCTGGTATAGTTCTGTTCCGCAGAGGCGTTTGCGAGTGCGGCCACAGCTTCTCTGCCATGAGCTTCCGCTAGCAGGGCAAACGCTTGTTTTGCATCCCCGTCGCCGCACGCTGACGTAAGTCGCTTGCGACAAGTAGCAACGGTCCCCGTGCGCAACGTTTTAAACCATAAAGCAACCGCTTGATTGTACGCCTCGAATGAAAGTGATCGCACGCGGTGTTGTAGTGCAAGCAGGCTCCAGTCCCTGCTCAGCGCCCGATGTGTACGAAGGGTGATGGAATGCGTGCAATGAATTATCTCCCACTCCGGGTAAGAACCGACCAATTCTCGGCAGGCATTTAAACCGTGCCTCACGACGTTGTCGGAATCGACTTTTGAAAACGTTGAGCTTGGTGGCAGTAATCTGTGTCGCGTTTAGTTGATTTTAGTGTCTCGATTTGTCTTAACTGTGCATTTTCTTAGGTTTTTTCGGTAAAGTCATGTAGGTAAAAATTAAAATTAAAATTAATAAAACCTAAGAAGATGAATCCTTGCAGTCATGAAAGCTTCAAATCTAGAATTAACTGTGCATTACACGTGAATTGTTCAGCGCTTTGCAATCTTAACCGTTTAGTCCTGCAATGGATAACTCTATATTTTGTTATTCTTAGGTTTTTTCGGTAAAGTCACATAGGTAAAAAATGTAAATTAATAAAAGTAAAATAAACAATAAATAAAAATCACGACGTTTCGGAAGCAACACAAGCCTCCGTCTTCAGGTGGAACCGTCACAGCCACGACAGCTGTATCAAGTAAATGAGAGATTGCAGGAGCTACCACTCCGTTTATATAATGGTTGGAGAGGGGGGAAGGGCCCGGAACGGCACACTTTTTTATTAATATGGTAAGGTGAGGCTTAAGACTAAGAGTAGACTGCATAACAAAGGACTGTAACTAACACCTAGCATACATACACTTTTGTTTTCACACTTTTGTTATGTATGCTAGGTGTTAGTTACAAACCGCACCTCTCCATAACAAAGGCTCAGTCCTTTGTTATGCAGTCTACTCTTAGTCTTAAGCCTCACCTTACCATATTAATAAAAAAGTGCCGTTCCTGGCCTTCCCCCCTCAATCATTATATATACGGGTGGTATTTCTTGTGATCTCTCATTTACTTGATACAGCTGTCGTGGCTGTGACGGTTCCCGCTGAAGACGGAGGCTTGTGTTGCTTCCGAAACGTCGTGATTTTTTATTTTATTTTGTTTTATTTTACTTTTATTAATTTAAATTTTTTACCTACGTGACTTTACCGAAAAAACCTAAATATAGTATTCATCCAAGCTACCAAGATCTGGACCAGTTTTTACCTCCCGGGTCTTAGTCATCAGTCAGGCTCGTTCAATGAACCCCGCTGGGCTAAGCGCTGACGTTAGGTGTTTGCGATCAGCACGGCACTCCCGCAAGCCTGCAGGCCTAACTGGGGGATCTCTGTTTGTGTGTCCGTGCGATCTGCAAGACTCCACCTTTGCTCGCACCGGTGACAGTGGCCAAGTCGCCTTCCAAGGGCGGCATCCCCAAGCCCCTTGCCACGGGGGAGGTCGTGAAGAAAAAGCGAAAAGTTTTGCATCTGTCGGACTCCGAGGGCTCGGACAGCATGGATTTCATGGTGAGTAATGCGACTGCTTTGATTGAAATTCTTTGGACGATGCAATGGGACTCGATCCACTCTCGTAGGGACAAAGCGGCTCGCTTGAGCGCTAGGGATGATTGGGTCATGTGTGGATGTTCACGGCTGGATAGAAGCATTCTCCAAATGTGCGGTGCGCTGTGAAACTCAGAGCTCCATCAACTGGGGGAGAGTTTTTCCACAGATAATTAAATAATTGCTGTAATCTAATAAATTATGTCATTGTAATCTAAGCCATTCATTTGACAATAACATTAAACAAAAAATTACAATTTAAAAACAAAAATCACTTCTGCAGTTTAATGCGAGTCTCCATCTCCATCAATCAGAATCAAAGGGTCACTGGATGTGGGAAGGTAGAATAAACATCTTGACGAGCTTGGAGCATTTGTTCAATGAACGTAGGATGAATGTGCCAGAGACGGAGAGTGCTCACAAAGCATGCCCGTGACCAAGGGACGGGTTTCTGAATTCCCAAAATAAAAAAATGCAAATGTAGATTTGCTCGTACAATGCACTCGTATTCCGGCAAGGCCGAATAAATGTTTTAAATTGCAGGATCTTTGCGTGATTTTTTTCATTGATATTCACGTTTATACGCTAGGTCGACGAAGAGCTGCTAGCAAGTGTGTCGGGCGTGATGACTGAAAAGGCCAGGGCAGCAGGCAAGATGAGATCTGCCATCGTTGTCACGCATGTCAAGACGGTGAGTGCACCAGACTTGCAGTCCCGTTTGATCTCCCGGCGCGGCAGGTTAAACAATGCTGATGATGATGATGATGTCACGCACTTTTTTCTCTTACTCCAAAATATCATTGTTGCTCTTCAACAATCTTTCACGTGGTGAGCCGCTTCGTAGAGCTGCTCGCGCTTGTGGCCGGGACGCTTCTGTAGAGAAGCTGATGGTTTAGTGGGCCTTGCCTGGTAAGATGAACATCAACTTCAAGGACGGTGCATACATTATCAGAGTTGTGTTTTTTGTTTGCATTCCGACTGCAGGTAT
Organism: Callorhinchus milii; assembly: GCF_018977255.1. NCBI lineage: Eukaryota > Metazoa > Chordata > Chondrichthyes > Chimaeriformes > Callorhinchidae > Callorhinchus > Callorhinchus milii. The sequence goes on along the minus strand of NW_024705859.1, from coordinate 1,983 downwards.
TGTGGTCAATGCAAACATGGCTCCTCGTAAAAAAAGGTGTCAGTTTTGTTGCCAGATAAAAGGGTAAAAAAAACCAGTTTTTACCTCCTGGGTCTTAGTCATCAGTCAGGCTCGTTCAATAAACCCCGCTGGGCTAAGCGCTGACGTCAGGTGTTTGCGATCAGCACGGCACTCCCGCAAGCCTGCAGGCCTAACTGGGGGATCTCTGTTTGTGTGTCCGTGCGATCTGCAAGACTCCACCTTTGCTCGCACCGGTGACAGTGGCCAAGTCGCCTTACAAGGGCGGCATCCCCAAGCCCCTTGCCACGGGGAGGTCGTGAAGAAAAAGCGAAAAGTTTTGCATCTGTCGGTCTCCGAGGGCTCGGACAGCATGGATTTCAAGGTGAGTAATGCGACTGCTTTGATTGAAATTCTTTGGACGATGCAATGGGACTCGATCCACTCTCGTAGGGACAAAGCGGCTCGCTTGAGCGCTAGGGATGATTGGGTCATGTGTGGATGTTCACGCTGGATAGAAGCATTCTCCTAATGTGCGGTGCGCTGTCAAACTCAGAGCTCGACAACTGGAGGGAGAGTTTTTCCCAGATAATTAAATAATTGCTGTAATCTAACAAACTATGTCATTGTAATCTAAGCCATTCATTTGACAATAACATTAAACAAAAATTTACAATTTAAAAACTAAAATCACTTCTGCAGTTTAATGCGAGTCTCCATCACCATCAATCAGATTCAAAGGGTCACTGGATGTGGGAAGGTAGAATAGACGTCTTGACGAGCTTGGAGCATTTGTTCAATGAACGTAGGATGAATGTGCCAGAGACGGAGAGTGCTCACAAAGCATGCCCGTGACCAAGGGACGGGTTTCTGAATTCCCAAAATAAAAAAAATGCAAATGTAGATTTGCTCGTACAATGCACTCGTATTCCGGCAAGGCCGAATAAATGTTTTAAATTGCAGGATCTTTGCGTGATTTTGTGTTCATTGATATTCACGTTTATACGTTAGGTCGACGAAGAGCTGCTCGCAAGTGTGTCGGGCGTGATGCCGTCCAAGCGAACTGAGCAGGCCAGGGCAGCAGGCAAGATGAGATCTGCCGTCGTTGTCACGAGTGTCAAGACGGTGAGTGCACCAGACTCGCAGTGCCGTTTGATCTCCCGGCGCGGCAGGTTAAACAATGCTGATGATGATGATGATCTTCTTGGTTCTTTCGGTAAAGTCACGTAGAAGGGAAGTAATAAAATAATAAAAATAAAACATAATAAAATAAAATAATTCTCACGACGTTTCGGCTACAACGCAAGCAGCCGTCTTCAGGTGAAGAATGAGACACTGCCAAGCTAGGAGCTTATATATAAGCTGCGTTGGAGGTGGAAGAAGAGCGCTTAACAAAAGAATGTGCATATGAAGAGGAATTTAGCATATTCATGGAAAATACGTAGGAGGTGGGCGGGGGGTTTCAAAGTCATATTATGCCCATGCATTATGCAGGATCAACAGCACCAAGGGGGGGTGCAGGGATTAGCAGTAACAAAGGAAAGGAATGTTAATGATATGTAGCTGCAGTTACTCAACTAGAAGAAGTTACAGCAGCAGATGTTAGTGTAAAAGCGTTTGGTATTACCTTAGAGTCGCGGCATCTCTTCAGAAAGGTGAGAGACTCAATTAGCTGAGCCTTCTTATCACGGAGCTTGTTGAAGGATCTCAAAGTTATGTGGAAACCCTCCCCGTAGAGGCGGTTAAATTTCGATTTAAAGCTTTCGTGACTGCAGATGATGATGATGTCACGCACTTTTTTCTCTTACTCCAAAATATCATTGTTGCTCTTCAACAATCTTTCACGTGGTGAGCCGCTTCGTAGAGCTGCTCGCGCTTGTGGCCGGGACGCTTCTGTAAGAGAAGCTGATGGTTTAGTGGGCCTTGCCTGGTAAGATAAACATCTACTTCAAGGACAGTGCATACATTATCAGAGTTGTGTTTTTT
>NW_024705858.1:5645-21729 GCF_018977255.1 Callorhinchus milii | reverse complement strand
GCGCCACCGTGCGCACCGTGCGCCACCGTGCGCCACCGGGCGCCACCGCGTTGCGCCACCGGCGCCACCGGCGCCACGGGCGCCCACCGACAGACACACGGCGACCGAGCATCTTCAAGGACAGCATCGTGCCAACTCGTCATCGAGCAGTGGAGAGGAGAGAGAGAGAGCAAAAGCCGAGCGACACGCCGAGCGAGGGAGCAGCACGACTCGATGCGGCCACGCCCCACCCAGAGGAAGCTGGCCGCTGTTCGTATCCTCCCACACCACACAAGCTAACGACACAACTCCCGACTCTAAGAATTAATTAATATTACAAGGGGACAACGCACACACAGGCACGCACACGAATAAGACTTTAAAAGAAAAACTGTCTTTGCGTTTCAAAAAGGGTTGCCATTTCGAGGTGGTGCGTTCAATATCAACTAATCGTGCAAAGCAGTTGCTGCCGTCGAGTTACATGAATAAGAAATGTTTTAGTCATTCATTTTCGCTAACTGCATAATTTCGCCAATGAAGAAGTATTTTTAGTCATTCAATTTCGTTAATTGCATAAGATTGTCCATGAATTTATGACGTATACTCGCTTTCGCATACTAGAGTGTCATGTGCTTGTTTAGAATTAAAATTGCTTAACACCAACTGTTCGAGTGCTTCTTTCCAAAGTCCATGGCAAAACTATCTTATTCTTGATAACTGTATCCTGTGATGAGATCTGAAACTGGAGACCTAAAATAATATAAACACACTAAGATAATCAGTAAATGTTTAATCGACGATAATCGTGTTATCCTGATTGATATAACTCTGGATAAACGAAGCTGAGCCTAATTATCACAACTGCTCACATTAACATAATCGCAAGCATCCGCATAAATTACTACGATTATCTCTACGATTATCATAATGTATGCATATAATTACACGCATTATCATAATTTATGCATGTTAATACACACACTATCATAATTAATGCGATTTGCGCATTTTTCGGAAAATTATTAATTTGTATATTTTCATCAAAATTTCATAACCCAACACATACAACAGGTGAGTGGGTAAGAGATTGAGTGAATTGGGTCGGTGAGTGGCTGGGAGAGATTATCGAGTGGGTGAGTGGGTAAGAGATTGAGTGAATGGGTGGGTGAGTGAGTGGGTGAGAGATTGAGTGAGTGAGTGGGGTGAGAGATTGAGTGTATGGGTGAGTAGTGGGTTAGTGGGTGAGAGATTAGCGAGTGGGTAAAAAAAAACTACTTCAAAGTTTTGGTTTCAGAATGTGCATCGATTGCACATTCGTTGTTATTCGTTTGGTGGCTTGGACTTCAGGACGAATGGCTTCAATCGATAAGGACGTCATTTGGGAATGATTAATCGATGTTTACGTGTTTGATTTGAGAATGTTATAACTGTTGAAATCCTAAAGTGAAATAATTTTCCTAGTTTCTTAACTGTTTGACCAAGCGAATAGATTTTTTAAAATGTAATGCGAGTTTTAATATTAATCTTCTTGCAAATTAATAAAGACCTGATTTGATTTTAAACATGACTGATTTATGTTATTGCTATAATATCCTTCCTTAAAAAAACACGGACGATTAGATATGCACATGCGAGTGTGCATCCAAACACGACTGTGTATATATGTACAGCGGTGTGCATACACACACGAGTGTGCATATACAGGGTGTACATGCAGACATACAACGCAGTGTACATGCACAGGGATGAGCTCTACTACACAAACACATATGCGAACAAATTATTGTACATACCGACACACATTCACGAATAAACGAGTGTAAATATACCCGAGTGTACATACACAGCAGTGTTCGTACACAAGGATTGCGTTCCACTGTGAACATACACGATTGTACATACATACATATGCACACACATACGTGTACGTACACACTCGAGTGCTCATCTTGTTGTGGTGTTTCCTATGTTGTGTTATGGTATACTTAAACGCAGAAGTACAAAATGTGCAGTTCACATCTATGCAACCTTTTCCCATTGATCGTGATGATGATGAATAACATTACTAGATCTAACAAAGAAACGAATGAACACGTTACAACTGAACAATAAATATGCTCATCGAGTTTTGATTTGGATTGTGCGGTTAATAGTTAATAAATACTGTAAAAAGCTATTCAAATTCATTGAGATTGCACATTCAGCAAATTATAATGCGGTCACAATGCGATTATAATAATTATGGTGCAATTCTAATCCCTCACCCCCAGTTCGCATATCCGTCCCTAGGTTCGCATATATACATATGACATCCATACATACGAGTATCATGGGATTATTATGTAGGAGGTCATAGAATGAATCTAACTCATTTGCCTTGCTTTCATCACTCGACTGATATTCATCTTCGGAAGATGCATGAGCAACCACCACTCCTCGCCTCCCGTTGATTGGGAGGTGAGCCCACGGTAGCCTGGGGATGAGAGCTTTCTACACCTTACGCCACGCTCCCACGCCCCCTTGATTCGTTTTTTTTTCTCAGAAGAAGAGCCCCCTGTTGTTTGGCATTCCCCAGACACGAGTAAAGTTCGGAAAAAATAATCTGCTACCTAATCCGCCGGTGCCGAACGGTAACGCTGCGGTGGATGTGAGCATTGTCCTGGAGGGAAGGCGCGGAGCCACCACAGAGGCCCACGAGGTCTCTGGACGGGTGCGAGGCGCTGGTAACCTCTCCAAATTCAATGAAATGACCATAAAAAAACACGACCAAAATATAAACACATACACACGAGTTTAACACGTAAGATTCGGGACCAATATCATCCATAATAGAGTTTGTTAGGTTAGATCGCTGAAGTATATAATGTGTCTTTAAATTAAAACATTAAATAAATGCATGCCGACAAAGGGCAGCATACTTCAATAGAGCGCAGCTGCGTGGTCAACACATCTATGCTTCAAATAAGGAACAAACAGTGAGACTTCCCAAATCTGGCTGTCGACTGATGAAGCTAGTTTTAATTACAGGCGAAACGTCGTACTCAGATTGTAAATGTTGTGGCTTGGCTCTCCAACACACCGGTGTGCTGTACTAGTGACAAATTTGCATGTTCTGTTTACGTGACAACCCTTACTAGTTGGCTTTGTCGGGTGGTGGCGGGTGTCAACGACACATTTATATATTTAAGCGATCTAACCCAAAAAACCTTTAATATGGACATAATAATAAACCACGCTTACAAGCTAAACCATTCAGATGATCATTCAAAGTTCATGGCGGAAATTATAATATAAAGCACTCGTTTCTAGAAGCACCCCGCTCAACACGATTGTCTTAAATATATTTATAAAACAAAGTCAGCACAGTATAAACTTGCACATCTTATTCTAAATCAATCTCGAGATCACCAATTTTGATATTTCAGACTGTATGTCGCTTTATAATCCTCTAAACTTGCAGCAGTTTAGAGGACATTGGGGGGTGAATATTAGCAAATTAACACGAATCACGGAATTATGCATGGAGATGCACATCCTTATTCAAACGGAAGTGTACAATTATGCAGTGAGATGTACATACGTATTATGTTGCTAGATATGCGGATTGTTAATGCAAAAATTACAATTGAATGCAAAGTCCATGATAGACCAAGTAGAGAACAAAATTTGGATGCTAGAGCGAAGATATAAGGGGCTTAAAATCAGACCTCAAGGTCATTTCGAGAGGGATTTTGCTGAGGATAGACGCTCGACTCCTCGCTCTGCAGATAACCCTTCTTCCACGAGACCCAGCCTGGCGAGCACGATTGCTTGGCGACTGGTTGGCGACTTCGCGTCGGGAGAGTTCGTGGCGATCTCTTCAGACGGAGTTACAGGGACATCGATACGCCGTGCATCCACAAGTAAGTGTCTTTGTTAGTGGATAAACTGGTAATCGCGTGTGTAGTCCAACTTACGAGACGTTACTGTGTATCAGTTAGACCTTGGTAAGAGTTTGCTTCTTCGCGATTTGAGCCAGACATCCAGCAGCTTAGAGGGCGCCTTTTGCTCTCAACAACATCCGCGACAGTTTCTCTGCTCTAAAGAATCAGTCACATGGAGCAGAAAAACTCTCCACAGCGGCACGCGCACACGGGTAAGAAGCCATTCAATTGCTTTGTGTGTGGGAAGGTGTTTACGCGGAAATCAACTCTTCGCAATCACCAGAAAACACACACGGGCGAGAAGCCATTCAAGTGCTCTCTTTGTGGGAAGGCATTTGCAGATTCATCAACTCTTCGCAATCACCAGAAAACACACACGGGCGAGAAGCCGTTCAATTGCTCTGTGTGCGGGAAGGTATTTGCACTGAAACCAACTCTTCACACTCACCAGAAAACACACACAGGTGAGAAGCCGTTCAATTGCTCTGTGTGTGGAAGGCATTTGCAGATTCATCAAATCTTCACCGTCACCAAAAAACACACACGGGCGAGAAGCCGTTCATTTGCTCTGTGTGTGAGAAGTCATTTTCACGTAAATCAAATCTTTATAGTCACCAGAAAACACACTCGGGTGAGACGCCATTCAATTGCGCTGTGTGCTGGAAGGCATTTGCACGGAAATCAGATCTTCACAGGCACCAGAAAACACACAAGGGCGATAATCCATTCAATTGTTCTCTGTAGGAGAGGACACGGTCATCACCCCGAAACAAACATGAGAAGATCCGCAATGATAGGGAAGTGAAATTTAAAGGTGAAAAACAAATGCTTCAATGAGTCCTGAAAAAAATCCATCTTTCGAACCTATGCAGGTGGAACCTGAGAGATGCGTGGATGTAGTGGATGTAATGAGTCCTGACGACAATTCCTCTTTCGACCCATGCAGTTGGATCCTGCGAGATGGCTGGATGTACTGAGCCCTGACGCCAATTCTTTTTTAGACCCCATGCAGGTTCATAATGAGAAATGGCTGCTGGAGTGGCTGGATAATCAAAGTATTGAGTACTTCTGTTAAAGTCCTGGAATGTGCACGTTTGTGTCTCTGTTAGATCAATGTATTAGGTGCAATTGATTATATCAGTGATTTCCAGCACTACTCCAAGCTAGTGTAATTATTTTAACACAACCGTTTGATTGCTCTGTGTGTTGGAAGCATTTTCAGTCAGCAACACTTCACAGGCACCATCAAACAAAGAGTTAAAATGTTGTCATGAGTCCTAAACGAAATTCCTCTTTCGACCCCATGCAGTTGCATCCTGAGAGATGGCTTCATGTAGTGGATTGGCTGAAGAGTCATATTCGTGTCTCTTAAATATTTTTTTCGGTGATTTCTAGGACTTCAAGGGGGAAATCGACGTTTACATGTTTGATATTAAGAATCTGTTTTAACTGTTGAATTCCTATTGGGAAATAATTTGCCTAGTTCCTTTCCTGTTTGAGCATGCGTGTTAATAAAGATGTCGATACGAGTATTAACGTGAGTTTTTTGCAGATTAATAAAGACCTGATTTGTTTTTAATGATTACTGATCTACGTTATTGCTACCATATATTTCCTTTAAAAAAAACACGGGCGAGTAGACATACACACACGAGTGTGCATCCAAACACGGCTGTATATACAGCGGTGTGCATTCACACACGAGTGTGCATGTGTTTCTACAAATATTAACGTTAATATACTTGCAGAACAATAAAGACCTGATATGTTAAAGATGACTGATCGTCCCTTATTGCTACACTGTTCATAGCGAACACGTGTGGAGGCGAGTTTCAGGTGAAGCATCTCCATCACACAAGTTTACCCTTACCTGGCAGCATCGTGGCAGTCCGCTGGTCACACTCACCACGTCACACTCACGAGCTGTAGGGGCGGGGCTCTGTCTGCTCAGTGGCGCTGTTTTCATTCATTTAGCACCACGAGCGGGGAGTCTCATCCCTGTAGTTCCCTGTTGTGGTGCCGCATTCCTACCACGTTTCCCCTAAATTATTTGTACGACACAATATAAAAACAATTTGTTTGTTCCAATACATAATCATACACGAGTACACATATACACTCCCATGTACACACACCCACACACGAGTGGACATACACAAAAGTACAGATCCATGTACATACAAACAGTAGTATACTTGTGTAATGCGGGCATAAACGGCCTCGCGGATATGACGTCACGGGGGGAGGAGTTAGGTCACGTGAGAGAGAGGGATGAGGTCTTAAGGGAGAGATACCGGAAGAAACGGGAGAGTGTTGGGAATAGAGACAGAGTGAGGCCACACAGTGCGGAGGTTGGAGAGTGGCGAGATCGCCACACACAGTAAGACTCGGCACCGTCGGCCAGCGGTGACGAGCACGGGGGAACAGGGAGCAGCGGTGGAGCTGCAGTGAGAGCAGCCGGAGGACTGCACAGCGGAGCTGCAGGAGCGCGAAAGGCTACGTGAGCGAAGGCAGCTGTCGAGCTGCTAAGCGGGGAGGCTCTGAGCGAGGGCCGTGTGGGACAAGTGTAAAGAACCCAAATAAAGGACAACGGAGACAGACCCAGTGAACGAGTCCTTTATTACACTTGCAAGCAATTCAACGTTATGTTGTGTCATCATGGGTTTATTTCACAAAGTTTAAAGTGCCAGCAACAACAATGGTATTGAACCTTATTCTTTACAGGAGTGGCTCTGGGTGGACATGCCACCACAAAGCAGCACGCGGCGGAGGAGGGAGGTGATCGCTCTCGCCACGCGAGCAAGGCCCCCTCGCTTCCTCTTCTTTCCCTGCATCACCACCTCCACCACCTGCACCTCCTCCACCTCCTGCTTTGTCTCGTCCTCCATCTCCTCCTCTTCATCCTCCACCACCATCTTCTCTCCATTCTCTGTCTTCTCCATTCCCTCCTCCTGTTCCTCCTCAACCTCTTCCTCCACCTTCTCCTCTTCCTGTTCCACCTCTGTCTTCTTATCCATCTTTCTGCTTGGAAGCCCTCTTCTCCAAAGCTTGGAGCAATCGGGCCCTGTACAGGAGTGTCAGAGGTGGATGCGGTGGCGGTAGTGGTTGCAGCGGTGGTGGTGGTGGCGGCGGTGGTAGTGGTGGCGGCGGCGGTGTCGGTGGCGGCGGGGTGGCGGTGGTGGTTACTGCGGTGGTGGGGTGGGGCGGTGGTGGTGATGGCAGTGGTGGAGGTGGCAGTGGTGGCGGCGGGTTGTGGCGTGGCGGCACAGCGTCAGTGGCAGTGGTGGCGGTGGGGGGGGATGGGGGCGGCAGTGTGCGTGGCGGTGGTGGCTGTGGTGGCGGGTGGGCGGTGGCGGTGGTGGCGGCGGGTTTTGTGGCAGTGGCGGCACAGCATCAGTGGCAGTGGGGGGGTGGGGGTGGCGGGTGGTGGCTGGCGGTGGTGGCGGTGGGGCGGTGGTGGCAGTGGTGGTGGGTGGGGCGGGGGGGTGGCGGGTGGGGGGGGGGGGGGGTGGGGGGGGGCAGTTGTGACGTTGGCGGTGGGGCTGTGGTGGCGGTGGTGACGGCGTCGGGCGGTGGTGGTGGCGGCGGGTTGGGCGTGGCGGACAGCATCGTGGCAGTGGGGGTGGTGGGGGGGGGGGGGGGGGGGGTGGTGGCTGTGGCAGTGGTGGTGGTGGCGGTGGTGGCGGTGGTGGTGGCAGGGGTGGGGGTGGAGTTGCCGGCGGTAGCGGTGGTGGTGATGGTTGCAATGCTGGCAAGGCGCTGCTCCTGCTCAAGGCGCTTCTCCTCCTCGACGCGTTTCACGTTGGCGAGACACTTATCCTCCTCCTCCAGATTCTTCTCCTCAGGACACTTCATCTCGAGATGATGCGTCTCATCAATGAAGTACTTCACTTTAATGAGGCGCTTCTTGAGGAGATAGTCTCGGAAGTACTTCTCATCTGTGCGGCACTTCGCCCTGGCAATGCGCTGCACCTCAAAGAGGCGCTCCTCTTCCATGGTGCATCTTTCTTTGCTAAGGTTCTTTTCCTGGAGATGCTTCATCCCGCTGACGTCCTTCAACTCCCCAATTATCCTCTGATCAAGCAAAGATAAGCAAAGGAACATTCAGACATGCACATGCAAGCAAACATTCATACCCACAGGCACGCAAACGTGGACGTGCACATAAACCCAAACAAAAAAAGATACTCACACATGTATGTACAGATGCAGCCATCCACATTCAGTCATTCAAACTTGCTTAGTACACACTTGAATATACACTATCACCTGATGTTAACACAATGCCTTATCCATCAATACTTGTATCACATTGTACGTGTAGTACTAACCCCTAAATATCCCAACTCCTATAGAATCAAAATACATGTCACATCCTCATATATCCTCATAAACCCCATGCATGCACTCAAGACTTTGCTCGATTGTGACGGTTTCATACAATTGTTGGCAATAATCATCTCTGGCAATAGTTTTCACAGAATGTTCCATTATAAATATTTGGAAGCCCATACTCTGGAGAAACTTCACTGAGCGCCCATAGTAGGCAACTGGAATGGCAACTTCCAATCAACTCACAGACATAATTCATGTGACTGCCTGATATCATTCTGTCTTCATTGGTAATAAATGGCCACTTCAAGTGCCTGCATGAGTGGGACGGTGAAGAGATGCGGTGATGGTGTCGGGACATGGTGTTGTGATATGGAGAGGAGAAGTAGTGGAATGTTCTCGAGAGATGGTGTATTGTGAAGGTATAGAGGCATGATGAGGCTCTAATATGGTGTATTGAATTGGTGGTCGTGTAGTGTGATGAGAAGGTGATGGGGAGAGTTGGTGTCGTGATATTTTGGTGTGATGGTGTTGTGACATGGTGTGCTAGTTTTCGAGACAATGTCGTGTGTTTTAACCCTACAGACCCCATACACATCGTGCTCTCTTTTAGCCCCGCCCCCCTCCCAATACGTTCCATTCATTGGCTACCACATTCTGATAAGCTCCTCCCCCCTCCTCCCTCCTTAACTTGTATTTAAGAACTTGCATCTTGGAATCCCTGCCTCACTTGATACAGCAAATTCAGCTGTGATGGTCCCACCTGGGACGGAGACTTGTGTTGCCTCCGAAACGTCGTGATTTTTATTATTTTATTTTTATTAATTTTTATTTCATTTTATACCTACGTGACTTTACCGAAATAACTAAGAGTATGAATCCTTGCAGTCACGAAAGCTTCAAATCTAGAACCCATACACACCTTTGGGGAGCGATTCTTGTAACTTTGGCCTGGGAAAGGGTCCACCTTATCCATAACGTCCCCCACGTGGTCGACTGGCACGCCGACTCCCGGGCTATGAAGAACAGAAAATGCATTCCAAGGACGAGTAATGAATTAGAGAACGAAGGACATGAAATTTCACAGAACTACTTTTGAGATCCCAGTAATTACCTCTTACCACACAACAGGAACTGCTATTGAGAAATAGTCATCACACGGCATTTAAACTTTACAAGTCATGTTTTTGTCGTCATTTTGAGACCGTAAATTACGTAAGATTGAGACCCCAGTTTGAACAAAGATAGCAGAAACTCAAATCTAAACCCATCCTCTTTGCCACACTCCTCCTCCGCATATAATCCATGTGATGCAGGCATCTGGGACTTACCCTCATAGTCATCCAAGATCTCAGCCCACGTGATTTGTCTGTCCATGTTGTTGGGAAGAAGTAGATTTTGTTTGAAGTTGGATGGCCTGGGGAGGTTAGAACAACGCTCAGATTTAGCAACCTTTTGAATCACTCATCCTCTTAATTATTACATATTTGACCACTCATTGTACCAATCCAATCACTATCGTGACTATACTCTTAGGTTTTTTTTCGGTAAAGTCAGGTAGGTAAAATAGATAAATAATAAAAATAAATAATAAAAATATATAAATAATGATAGAAATAAAATAATATATCACGACGTTTTGGAGGCAACACAAGCTTCCTTCATCAGGTGTAAAAAGGCACAGCAAAATAACTGTAGTTAATAACTGTAATTACTGTAGTTATTTTGCTGTGCCTTTTTACACCTGATGAAAGAAGCTTGTGTTGCCTCCGAAACGTCGTGATTTCATATTTTATTTCTATTATAATTTATATTATGTTTATTATTTATGATTTATTTTTACCTACGTCACTTTACCGAAAAAAACCTAAGAGTACGAATCCTTGCAGTCACGAAAGCTTCAAATCTAAAACACTATCGGGACTTTTTTGTTGTTGCTGCTAATGCTACATAATGCATGGGCATAATATGACTTTGAGACCCCCCCCCACCTCCTACGCATTCCACAAGTAGTGACTAATCCCATATCTACATTTTCCATAAATATGCTAAAATAATCTGTTAATATGCAAATTCCTTTGTCAAGGCGCCCTTCCCCATCTAACCCAGCTTAAATATATGCTGCCAAGCTTGGTGGTGTTCATTCAGACGCTGTCTTTTCGACAGCCCTGTTCTTCACCTGAAGACGGCTGCTTGCGTTGTGGCCGAAACGTCGTGAGAATTGTATTTTATTATGTTTTATTTTTATCATTTTATTATTTCCCTTCTACGTGACTTTACCGAAAGAACCAAGAAGACTATCGTGACTGTTGCTTTAAAAGCCCACTAACTCACTCGCTTGTTTTCCCACTCATGTGTGCGCCCGATCACTCACTCATCCACCCACACAAACATGTTTATTCCAACTGCCTATTCCATTAAACATAATCACCAGACTTAACAATGATATTTCACCTCTAATCCCGACATGCATGTTCACGTACAGCCCATTTGTATTAATCGATTGCTTGATAAAGGATCATACTTTAATGATCTGTTATAATACGAGCATGACGTCGTAGGTCACTTGATGTCAGAGGTACCACCCATGTGGCTGTGACATCACAGATTGGAGGCAACTATGGCAGCGGCTCGGGTCTGAACTTAAAGGCAGACTCCTCCCAAATGTTGAATAACATTCAATACATATAATGTAGGGCACAATTGTACCAGCAATCAGAACACAATAATTGTAGACATATTATTAATATTCTATGAGATTTAAACGGATTAGTTAAGCTTGTTTTAAATGCTGACTCGCTTGGGGTCTAAACAACGACAGTAACAGCAACATTTCAGGGAATGCCAAGTATCCTATCTAACAGTTCTACATTGAATTTGTATTTAAAGCTTTCGTGACTGCAGGGATTCATATTTTTGGTTCTTTCGGTGAAGTCACGTAGAATGGAAACAATAAAATAATAAAAATATAAAACAAATACAATTATCACGTTTCGACTGCAACACAAGCAATCGTCATCAGGTGTGAAATCCACAGCAAGAAAATTTGAAAAAAGTGGCGTTTTTTTCTAATTTGATTGCTGAAAATTGAATTATGAACATTTAAAAATAATGAAGCTTTAGTTTGTGGTCGAAATGTAAAATCAACAGGGTCGCTCACCTCGTTGAGGATTCGCTCTCAAAAGGCTTCTTCTGCTGCTCCCTCGTGTGCATTCCTCTCCACTGTGGGTGGAGGCGTGGCTGTGACGTAACAGAGGTGACGTCACTAGCGCGAGGCTCCGCCCCCACGATCTTGACTGGCGCATCACGTGGTGCAGTGCTGGTTGTGCGCGGGACCGGAAACAGCAGGGCCCTGGGTTCGACTTCAGACTCCGTGGTCTACACAGCGAGGGTGAGTGAGTGGGTGAGTGGGTGAGTGAGTGGGTGAGTGAGTGGGTGAGTGGGTGAGAGATTGAGTGAGTGGGTGAGTGGATGAGTGGGTGAGAGATTGAGTGAGTGGGTGAGTGAGTGAGAGATTGAGTGAGTGGGTGAGTGGGTGAGAGATTGAGTGAGTGGGTGAGTGAATGGGTGAGTGGGTGAGAGATTGAGTGAATGAATGGGTGAGTGGGTGAGAGATTGAGTGAGTGGGTGAGTGAATGGGTGAGTGGGTGAGAGATTGAGTGAGTGGGTGAGTGGGTGAGAGATTGAGTGAGTGGGTGAGTGGGTGAGAGATTGAGTGAGTGAGAGATTGAGTGAGTGGGTGAGTGGGTGGGTGAGAGATTAAGTGAGTGGGTGAGAGATTGAGTGAGTGGGTGAGTGAATGGGTGAGTGGGTGAGAGATTGAGTGAGTGGGTGAGTGGGTGAGAGATTGAGTGAGTGAGTGGGTGAGTGGGTGGGTGAGAGATTAAGTGAGTGGGTGAGAGATTGAGTGGGTGGGTGAGAGATTGAGTGAGTGGGTGAGTGAATGGGTGAGTGGGTGAGAGATTGAGTGAGTGAATGGGTGAGTGGGTGAGAGATTGAGTGAGTGGGTGAGTGAATGGGTGAGTGGGTGAGAGATTGAGTGAGTGGGTGAGTGGGTGAGAGATTGAGTGAGTGAGAGATTGAGTGAGTGGGTGAGTGGGTGGGTGAGAGATTAAGTGAGTGGGTGAGAGATTGAGTGGGTGGGTGAGAGATTGAGTGGGTGGGTGAGAGATTGAGTGAGTGGGTGAGCGGGTGAGAGATTGAGTGAGTGAGAGATTGAGTGAGTGGGTGAGTGGGTGGGTGAGAGATTGAGTGGGTGGGTGAGAGATTGAGTGAGTGGGTGGGTTGCGTATGCGTGCAGGCTCACTCATGTTGAACTGTCATTCAGATTGCTAGAACTCGGGTGAGGGTTGGACTATGACCGGCTACCGGGTGCCATTTACTGCGAGTGGAACTTGGATTAGGACCTTGCTGGGTGTTGCTACGTCCTCACGCCCAATCTTTTCTCCGTGTGTCGTCAATTAGGCACACAACTCCTATAAAATTTATTCCAGTTCTCCCTACATTGCTGAGACACGCCGCCAGGCTTCGACCGCTCCGTAGCACCGAATTTTCTGCGTATTGGGCTTGCCTCATGCTGCTTACGACAGTAACGCGAAAAGTGAAAATAAAGACCAATGGACAATTAATTCCGACATCTTAGGAATCGGCCCTACGTCCCCTTCGATTACCGCATTTGTTTATAACGCGAGAAACATGACCCGAAGGACAACTGCCGTCAAAATGGGGTACACTCGAAATCATTGAGAACCTAAGTCTGATACGTTGCTTGGGTGTCAACACAAGACAAATTATGGATCTCAGCCGATCAACGAAAACCTCTGAATTCGCATGCACGTCTATTCTACAGGCAAGCGTCTGAGGGTAACTTGACTTTAGGGCTGCGGACCCTACTCTTGAAGCAGACGGGCACAGCAGACTTGCTGCAAAGAGCTGCACATAAGCGTATGGCGTTGGTTCGACATGGCGTATTTAGAGTTAATAAGATAATGATGGTTTTGATAGGCACGATTCATGCGATCGGAGTACCAGATAGTTCTGTGATGCAAAGTACGGAAGGAATGGGCCAATACGATCCAAAAGCTATCAAGTTTCTTACCTAGGCGGATTTAAATCGGGACGGCGATGGGAATAAGTAGTACCGGACGAACCTAACAACCTCCTGAAGCTAATTATTGTCAGTGCGTTTAACGTATTGCCGCGTCTTAGGAGTTACCACCTAGCTCCCTTCATCTACTTTGACTTTCCATAGCCGTGTCCGTCCTCCAATCCAAGCCTTGTGCGGCATTGTCCTTTGTATAGCAATAACTTGCGGTTCTGTTGCGTGACTATCATGGCCCACGGATACGTAGTACGGTTAGCCCCGCTACACACAAACAGTACTTTCCCTCGGGGAATCCGACTGCCTTCTCGCTTTTTGTATGATCGATGGGGTTGGTGCCCAGCGATTAGCCCGAAATATGTGACTGGGATGAGCATATCTGTGCGGATCTGGTTTACTACCCCCGATTCCTATGGCGTCAGCCAGGCGTCCGTTCGTTTACGACTAGTACTTGGCATCTTGAACCAGACCCCTGGTACCTACATAGTAACGTCATTATTATGGATGAGACTGGCGTCCGATAATTGGCTGGTGTTAGTAGTGGAGATCTGTCGTGTACGCGTTCCGAGTTAAGGAGACGAGCGCGACCGGTTCATAAGTCCCGATCTCCCGAGAGATGCTCGCTCTAAAATGCTACAATTATCCGTAGATCCTTCGTTTTCGCACAATCGGAATGCTGGCCCAGCTCACCTTTTCCCTAATGCCTTTGCAGATAGGATGAACGTGGCCTACAAACTGGCGGTGGTCGGACAGCTGTAACTGGTCCCGAAACTTATGCTTAGCAACGACTGGGAATCGTAGACCCTTTTGACCTAGAGCAGAAGGGTCGTATCCGTTAAGTTTACCCGATGGGCTGTTGTAGTTTAGCTACTTAAGATTAAGCTAGCGACACGGTGTTAGCCCATTAGCCCGGGTGCTTTTCATGTAGGCGGCGTTTTCTTAGCGGCAACGTAATTGTTGTCATCTTACTCCAGTAAATAAAATATGATGGGGGACTGAGAAATAATCGCGAAAGTGGGATCGGCGAAAGCGCTAATTAATCACCCAACGTGGCCTCTATCCCATATCGGATGCTTCTTTAGAAGCTAGACATGACCGTATCTTGGGAATAGTGATTTACTGCAATGGGTTAAGGCGAGACAGTAGAGGGGACCGTCGACAGTATCCAATTGGCGGGTAAGCTTAGATGATAGAGGACCGCCAAGAACGCCTTTCAATTTACACTTTCGCCGTCATTCATTTTCGCCTTAATCTAGTACCCCGTAAGAGCCCGACAGCTCCGTGTGAGTTGCGCTGTCGAGCGTGCTCTCAGCACTCGGACTACTTCTCTTAACTATCACCTTTGGACCGTTACGTACGACAACACGGCCTAGATGCACTTGACTTGAAGACGACACTAAATGGACCATCCACGCAGCAGGTTTTGGAAACCAACACGGTCACTTAAAGTTTTAAGCACACCGTCACGTAACCCTTAGGCGGGGTGCAGAAGCCGACTCTGGACCAAGCTTATCTGTAGCGTGGATGCATTGCTGTGGAGTGCCGAGCTGTGATATAGCACATAAGACTGTCTCCGTGGACAAATGACAAATCTTCTGAAGGTATGAAAAAGGCATACATTGCATTGCGGAGTCCCGCAGCGACGAATTTTAAGCGACAACCGGCGAACGCGTGCTATGCTCAGGCACAAGTTGTTGAGATAGAGCCTCCGCTGCATTGTTTTACACTAAACGGGACCCGGAAACTGCTCCAGGGGTCCCTAATGGTGATGCAAGACACCTTGTGGCGTCGGGCTCGACTAAGTTATGATCAGTACTAACGGTGCTACGATCGGGATAGTATGCCGTGTTGCACAAACCAGAACAATCAGCCATTCTGCTACATACGTTTAAGGAATTTGTCGAGATTGTCGTCTTGATTGCTCGCTGGCTAGCCGGCGTTGGCTGGACCATTGGTCCACCGCGGGCCGCTTTTGTGATTTAACAGATCGTGTGGTCATCCCATAGACCTCATGCGTCTTTGCATATTGCCAATTTGTCCATTCAAGATATCTCATATACTAGAGTGATCGATCTCGGCAGACCATCACCGCCTTAACCCGCAAACTCGAAGGCATGGATATCAATTTAATATTACTCCAAAGTCACGCTATAATCTGGGCTTGTACGCACATGATCATTTCCATCAAGAAGACATCTCCCCGGCTATTGAAACGCCAGCGTGCGTCACTAAGAGCCACTACAAGTCCGACCCCGGGTTAAGGATCGCAATGATTCCAACATTTGGCGACGATTATATCATATCACACACTGCTTTCGAATTGTTACCCGCTCCACAGATATCATGCGCCAGGGAGCATTACAAATAGATTTGGGGGACCCGTAAAGTCTTCATCGGCCCCTGGAGGCAGCAACGAATTCTTGCGGCAGCGCTTGGGCCTCCGAAATTTGGAACCACAGAGACTTCCTCTAAGTGGGAACTGTCAAGAATGCTGCTTAGTTTCTTGTCGTTACACATGACCAGGAGCAAGAAATAGGAATTCCTAGACTTATGCCCACTTACCCTTAAGGTGAAAGGTAACAGGGGTATAATAAAATGAGGCCCGCCGTGGTAGCACGCGGTAAGTGATTGATCCGATGCACGGTGGCGTCCGCACTGGCTCCGTCGGTATAAGCAACATGTCACAATCGAGTATTTCTTTAGGCAGTGCCGGCTTCAGTAGCGGATTCCGCAGTCTATGACGCAAGCG
>NW_024705858.1:0-5615 GCF_018977255.1 Callorhinchus milii | reverse complement strand
CGAGAAGCCGTTCAATTGCTCTGTGTGCGGGAAGGTATTTGCACAGAAATCAACTCTTCACACTCACCAGAAACACAGCGGGCAAAAACCTTCAAGTGTCTGTGTGTGGGAAGGCATTTTCACGGAAATAAAATCTTCAGTCACCAGAAATACTGTTATTAATTTTGTCGTGGTGTTTTGTGATTTCCGTGTCTTGAGTGTTGAGGTTTATTCTAGACTTCGTCACGTTAAGGTGGTGCTTTGTAGTCCTATCGGATTACTTGTTGATGTGGTGTGATGTGCAGTGCTTGTGAGGTGGTTCAATTCCTGATTTTACTCTAGTGGTTAAGTGGTCTTGTTGAGCTGAAGTTGAGAAAGTCTGTGACCACAACTTGCTCAATATTTTAACATGTTCTTTAATTTTCATGATTGTGTAATAAATTAACTTCAAATAATAAGTTTCAGAGTGTGCGTGGATTGCACGTTCGTTGTTCCTGTGTTTGATGGCTTGGACTTCTGGACGAATGGCTTCAGTCGAAAGGACGTCAAAGGGGAAATCGACATTTACGTTTTTGATTTAAGAATCTGTTTTAACTGTTGAATCCTATTGGGAAATAGCATGCGTATAATAAAGATTTCGATACGAGTATTAACGTGAGTTTTCTTGCAGATTAATAAGGACCTGTTTTTAAAGATGACTGATCGTACGTTATTGCTACCATAGTTTCCATTTTAAAAAATACGGACGAGTAGACATACACACACGAGTGTGCATCCAAACACGACTGTCTATACAGCGGTGTGCATTCACACACGAGTGTGCATGTGTTTCTACGAGTTTTAACGTTAATATACTTGCAGAACAATAAAGACCTGCTATGTTAAAGATGACTGATCGTCCCTTATTGCTACAATGTTCATAGCGAACACGTGTGGAGGCGAGTTTCAGGTGAAGCATCTCCATCACACAAGTTTACCCTTACCTGGCAGCATTGTGGCAGTCCGCTGGTCACACTCACTACGTCACACTCACGAGCTGCAGTGGTGGGGCTCTGTCTGCTCAGTGGCACTGTTTTCATTCATTTAGCACCACGAGCGGGGAGTCTCATTCCTATCACATTGCCCCTAAATTCTTTGTACGACACATAAAATAATGTGTTTGTCGAATATGCACAATCATACACGAGTACACATATACACTCCCATGTACACAGACCACACACGAGTGGACATACACAGCACTGTCGAAACATACACGAATGTGCATACACACTGCTTCATACATACACACACGGGTGCACATGCATGCAAGTGCGCATACACACACGAGTGTACATACACAGCAGTGTACGTACAAAGGGATTGCGTTCTACTACACAAACAAATGTGCGAACAAATGATGTACATACTATACACCAACATTCACGCATGTTCATATCCACATCAACGAGTGTAAATAACACACGAGTGGACATACACAGAAGTACAGATCCATGTAATACAAACAGTAGTATACTTGTGATTATTTTCACAGGTTAGCTGACGATATGAATCTTAGATGCCCCACAACACTTGTTGTGGCTTGGCTCTCCAACACACCGGTGTGCTGTACAAGTGACAAATTTGCATGTTCTGTTTATGTGACAACCCTTACTAGTTGGCTTTGTCGGGCGGTGGCGGGTTTCAACTACACATTTGTATATTTAAGCGTTCTCACCCAAAAAACCTTTAATGTGGACGTGATAATAAACCACGCTTACAAGCTAAACCATTCAGATGATTATTAAAAGTTCATGGCAGAATTTTTATATAAAACACTCGTTTACTAGAAGCACCCCGCTCAACACGATTGTCCTTAAATATATTTATAAAACAAAGTCAGTACAGTATAAACTTGCACATCTTATTCTAAATCAAGCTCGAGATCACCAATTTTGATATTTCAGACTGTATGTCGCTTTATAATCCTCTAAACTTGCAGCAGTTTCGAGGACATTGGGGGGTGAATATTAGCAAATTACACGAAGCACGGAATTATGCATGGAGATGCACATCCTTATTCAAACGGAAGTGTACAATTATGCAGTGAGATGTACATACGTATTATGTTGCTAGATATGCGGATTGTTAATGCAAAAAATTACAATTGAATGCAAAGTCCGTGATAGGCCAACTCGAGAACAAAGGATTTGGATGCTAGAGCGAAGTTATAAGGGGCTTAAAATCAGACCTCAGGGTCATTTCGAGACTGATTTTGCTGAGGATATACGTTCGACTCCCCGCTCTGCAGATAACCCTTCTTCCACGAGACCCAGCCTGGCGAGCACGATTGCTTTGCGACTGGTTGGCGACTTTGCTTCGGGAGAGTTCGTGGCGATCTCTTCAGACGGGTTCCATGGACATCGATACGCCGTGCATCAACAAGTAAGTGTCTTTGTTAGTGGATAAACTGGTAATCGCGTGTGTAGTCCGACTTACTGTGTATCGGTTAGACATTGGTAAGAGTTTGCTTCTTGGCGATTTAAGCCACACATCCACGCATCTTAGAGGGTGCCTTTAACTCTGAACAACATCCGCGAAATTTGCTCTGCTCTGAAGAATCAGTCACATGGAGCAGAAAAACTCTCCACAGCGCCACAAACACTGGCAAGAAGCGGTTCAATTGCTCTCTTTGTGGGAAGGCATTTTCACTGAAACAAAATCTTCACACTCACCAGAAAACACACACGGGCGTGAAGCCGTTCAATTGCTCTGTGTGTGGGAAGGCATTTGCAGATTCATCAACTCTTCGCAATCACCAGAAAACACACACGGGCGAGAAGCCGTTCAATTGCTCTGTGTGCGGGAAGGTATTTGCACAGAAATCAACTCTTCACACTCACCAGAAAACACACAGGTGAGAAGTCATTCAAGTGCTCTCTTTGTGGGAAGGCATTCTCAATAAACAAAATCTTCACACTCACCATAACACACACACGGGCGAAAAACCATTCAAGTGTTCTGTGTGTGGGAAGGCATTTTCACGGAAATAAAATCTTCAGTCACCAGAAAATACTGTTATTAATTTTGTCGTGGTGTTTTGTGATTTCCGTGTCTTGAGTGTTGAGGTTTATTCTAGACTTCGTCACGTTAAGGTGGTGCTTTGTAGTCCTATCGGATTACTTGTTGATGTGGTGTGATGTGCAGTGCTTGTGAGGTGGTTCAATTCCTGATTTTACTCTAGTGGTTAAGTGGTCTTGTTGAGCTGAAGTTGGAGAAAGTCTGTGACCACAACTTTGCTCAATATTTTAAACATGTTCTTTAATTTTCATGATTGTGTAATAAATTAACTTCAAATAATAAGTTTCAGAGTGTGCGTGGATTGCACGTTCGTTGTTCCTGTGTTTGATGGCTTGGACTTCTGGACGAATGGCTTCAGTCGAAAAGGACGTCAAAGGGGAAATCGACATTTACGTTTTTGATTTTAAGAATCTGTTTTAACTGTTGAATTCCTATTGGGAAATAGCATGCGTATTAATAAAGATTTCGATACGAGTATTAACGTGAGTTTTCTTGCAGATTAATAAGGACCTGTTTTTAAAGATGACTGATCGTACGTTATTGCTACCATAGTTTCCATTTTAAAAAATACGGACGAGTAGACATACACACACGAGTGTGCATCCAAACACGACTGTCTATACAGCGGTGTGCATTCACACACGAGTGTGCATGTGTTTCTACGAGTTTTAACGTTAATATACTTGCAGAACAATAAAGACCTGCTATGTTAAAGATGACTGATCGTCCCTTATTGCTACAATGTTCATAGCGAACACGTGTGGAGGCGAGTTTCAGGTGAAGCATCTCCATCACACAAGTTTACCCTTACCTGGCAGCATTGTGGCAGTCCGCTGGTCACAACTCACTACGTCACACTCACGAGCTGCAGTGGTGGGGCTCTGTCTGCTCAGTGGCACTGTTTTCATTCATTTAGCACCACGAGCGGGGAGTCTCATTCCTATCACATTGCCCCTAAATTCTTTGTACGACACATAAAAATAATGTGTTTGTTCGAATAGCACAATCATACACGAGTACACATATACACTCCCATGTACACAGACCCACACACGAGTGGACATACACAGCACTGTCGAAACATACACGAATGTGCATACACACTGCTTCATACATACACACACGGGTGCACATGCATGCAAGTGCGCATACACACACGAGTGTACATACACAGCAGTGTACGTACCAAGGGATTGCGTTCTACTACACAAACAAATGTGCGAACAAATGATTGTACATACCTATACACCAACATTCACGCATGTTCATATCCACATCAACGAGTGTAAATAAACACACGAGTGGACATACACAGAAGTACAGATCCATGTAAACAACAGTAGTAATACTTGTGATTATTTTCACAGGTTAACTGACGATATGAATCTTAGATGCCCCACAACACTTGTTGTGGCTTGGCTCTCCAACACACCGGTGTGCTGTACAAGTGACAAATTTGCATGTTCTGTTTATGTGACAACCCTTACTAGTTGGCTTTGTCGGGCGGTGGCGGGTTTCAACTACACATTTGTATATTTAAGCGTTCTCACCCAAAAAACCTTTAATGTGGACGTGATAATAAACCACGCTTACAAGCTAAACCATTCAGATGATTATTAAAAGTTCATGGCAGAATTTTTTATATAAACACTCGTTTTACTAGAAGCACCGCTCAACACGATTGTTCTTAAATATATTTATAAAACAAAGTCAGTACAGTATAAACTTGCACATCTTATTCCAAATCAAGCTCGAGATCACCAATTTTGATACTTCAGACTGTATGTCGCTTTATAATCCTCTAAACTTGCAGCAGTTTAGAGGACATTGGGGGGTGAATATTAGCAAATTAACACGAAGCACGGAATTATGCATGGAGATGCACATCCTTATTCAAACGGAAGTGTACAATTATGCAGTGAGATGTACATACGTATTATGTTGCTAGATATGCGGATTGTTAATGCAAAAATTACAATTGAATGCAAAGTCCGTGATAGGCCAAGTCGAGAACAAAGGATTTGGATGCTAGAGCGAAGTTATAAGGGGCTTAAAATCAGACCTCAGGTCATTTCGAGACGGATTTTGCTGAGGATAGACGCTCGACTCCCCGCTCTGCAGATAACCCTTCTTCCACGAGACCCAGCCTGGCGAGCACGATTGCTTGGCGACTGGTTGGCGACTTTGCTTCGGGAGAGTTCGTGGCGATCTCTTCAGACGGGTTCAGGGACATCGATACGCCGTGCATCAACAAGTAAGTGTCTTTGTTAGTGGATAAACTGGTAATCGCGTGTGTAGTCCGACTTACTGTGTATCGGTTAGACATTGTAAGAGTTTGCTTCTTGGCGATTTGAGCCACACATCCACGCAGCTTAGAGGTGCCTTTAACTCTGAACAACACCGCGATTTCCTCTGCTCTGAAGAATCAGTCACATGGAGCAGAAAAACTCTCCACAGCGCCACACAAACACTGGCAAGAAGCGGTTCAATTGCTCTCTTTGTGGGAAGGCATTTTCACTTAAACAAAATCTTCACACTCACCAGAACACACACACGGGCGAAAAAGCCGTTCAATT
>NW_024705857.1:0-21731 GCF_018977255.1 Callorhinchus milii | reverse complement strand
TCTAGACCCCTAACCCTCTGAACTCATAACCTCCTAAATCCTCAACCTCTAAAACCCTAACCCTCAAACCCCTAACGTTCTAAAACCCTAAATCTGTAACCTAATCCCAACACATTTAAACCCCAACCCTCTAAAGAACGAACCCTCTCGACACCTAACCCTTAAAACACCTATGCCCCTAAAATGCAATATTAGTTGTGAAAGTCTACGTGTTAAACCCTCAACTCTCAAACCACTAAACCTGTAACACTGTAAATCACTAACCCTTGAAACCCCGATACCTCTAAACCCCTAAACACATACCCTTATAACCTCAACTACTAACCATCTAAACCATTCAACATCCAACAATCGAAAGAAAAAACCTCTAAACACGTAACTCTCTAAACCCCTAACCCTCTAAAACCCATAAACCTCTAAACACGTAACTCTCTAAACCCTCTAAACTCAAAACGTTCTAAACTCTAACCCTCTAAACACCAAATCCTCTGAAGGACTTTCCCCTTAAGACCCCAACCGTCTAAACACCTCACCCTATAAAACGGCAACCCATAAACCCCCAACACTCTTAACTGCCTAAACCCTTAACCTTATAAACCCCAAACCGTCGAAACCCCTAAACCTGTAAAACCGTAACCCACTAAACCCCTCACCTTATAAACCCCTAATCCCCTAAACATCAAAACCTCTAAACCCATAACCTTCTAAAACTCTTCTGTGAACAGGTGTCTTTTATACAGGTAACAAGCCGAGATTAGGAGCGCTCCCTTTAAGAGTGTGCTCCTAATCTCAGCTCGTTACCTGTATAAAAGACACCTGGGAGCCAGAAATCTTTCTGATTGAGAGGGGGTCAAATACTTATTTCCCTCATTAAAATGCAAATCAAGTTATAACATTTTTGACGTGCGTTTTTCTGGATTTTGTTGTTATTCTGTCTTTCACTGTTCAAATAAACCTACCATTAAAATTATAGACTGATCATTTCTATGTCAGTGGGCAAACGTACAAAATCAGCAGGGGATCAAATACTTTTCTCCCTCACTGTAAACCCAAAACCCTATAAACTCCTAACCCTCTAAACCCCTTTAACCTCTAAACTCCTTTACCCTTAAACCCCTTTACCCTAAAAACCCTAACCCTCTAAAACCCTTTACCCCAAATAGACTTATCCTCTAAACACCTAACCCTCTAAACCCCAACCCTCTAAACCCCTAACTCTCGAATCCCCTCAACCCCTAAACCCTATAACCCTCGAAATCCCTAAACCTCTAAACCCCTTATCCCTGAAATAACCCAAAACCTCTAAACCCTTAACTTTATAAATCCCTAACCCTCTAAACCCCTAACCCTTTGTGTGGAATGTGGTGGGGTGGGATCATGGGGTGGGTGGGTGCAATGTGTGTGTGGTGTGCGTTGGGTGGTGGGTATCACAGGGGGTGAATGGGTGCAGGGTGTGTGTGGTGGTATGGTGGTAGTGGTTGTGGTTCACAACGATCCGTGACCACCACCACCCACCTCTACTGTGTGGTGGACCGGCCACCACACAGCAGCATGCGTCGGAGGAGTGAACGGATGGTTCTCCCTATGCGGGCCAGACTCCCTCGCTTCCTCTTCTCCTCCTGCATCATCATCACCTGATCCTCTTTCCTTGTCATCTCCTTCTCCACCAATGTCTCCTCCATCTGCACCACCATCTCCTCCTCCTGCTCCTTCGTCCATACCTCCTCTGTCCCCCCCTCATCTCTTCTTCCTGCACCACCAGCTCCTCCACCAGGGTCTCCTCCTCCTGCACCACCAGCTCCTCCACCAGGGTCTCCTCCTCCTGCACCACCAGCTCCTCCACCAGGGTCTCCTCCTCCTGCACCACCAGCTCCTCCACCAGGGTCTCCTCCTCCTGCACCACCAGCTCCTCCACCAGGGTCTCCTCCTCCTGCACCACCAGCTCCTCCACCAGGGTCTCCTCCTCCTGCACCACCAGCTCCTCCACCAGGGTCTCCCCTCCTGCACCACCAGCTCCTCCACCAGGGTCTCCTCCTGCACCAACAGCTCCTCCACCGGAGTCTCCTCCTCCTGCACCACCAGCTCTTCCACCAGGGTCTCCTCCTCCTGCACCACCAGCTCTTCCACCAGGGTCTCCTCCTCCTGCACCACCAGCTCCTCCACCAGGATCTCCTCCTCCTGCACCACCAGCTCCTCCACCAGGGTCTCCTCCTCCTGCACCAACAGCTCCTCCACCAGGGTCTCCTCCTCCTGCACCAACAGCTCCTCCACCAGGGTCTCCTCCTCCTGCACCACCAGCTCCTCCACCAGGGTCTCCTCCTCCTGCACCACCAGCTCCTCCACCAGGGTCTCCTCCTCCTGCACCACCAGTTCTTCCACCAGGGTCTCCTCCTCCTGCACCAACAGCTCCTCCACCAGGGTCTCCTCCTCCTGCACCAACAGCTCCTCCACCAGGGTCTCCTCCTCCTGCACCAACAGCTCCTCCACCAGGGTCTCCTCCTCCTGCACCACCAGCTCCCCACCAGGGTCTCCTCCTCCTGCACCAACAGCTCCTCCACCAGAGTCTCCTCTTCCTCCACAACAACCGTCAGCCATTTAGAGGCCTGGGTGAGCGCGGAGGATGGGGGCAGCGCCGGCTCCGCTCTGTAAAAAGATGCGCACGACACCGTTCCAACTTCCTGCTACAGCAGAGATCGCACTCCCCCCCCACCATCGTGCAGAGATAGATTAACCAGGTTAATAACGATGCTGCAGTAACGCAGCATACCTTTGCCCATCGTGGGTCTGGTTACAAAATGGGCATTAGTCTTAAGATATCACACTGGATGAAAGGCTACATGGCAAAGATATGGCTGCTTCATTATTTGTCCTCACCCAGAAACCAATTATAAAAATACATCCGTATATAACCGAATGTACACGTGGGGTTTGAACTGTACATGTGTTCGTTTGCAGGCGGCAGGGCTGGAACTCACAGAGGGACCTGGGTTTGATGCCCAAACTTGGGCCACTTTCTCCGTGTAGAATGTGGAGTGTGTTCTACCCCCCCCCCCGTTTTATCCTGCATTGGTTTCCAAAATCAGAATAAATTATTTAGACTGGATGAAGAGGAATCCGATAAGCTATGAAGCTCTTCTTTCACAGATATGCAGTCGAGGCACAGGGTCAGCAAGTTACAACAACAAACAAAAGAAAATGAGTGCAAAGTGTAAAAATGTAAGGAAGTCACAAAATAACTGAGCATATAAGCACAAAGTACGTAAAATCCTGCCAGTTTTTCAACACTAAATACAAATTTAGGGGTTGTTACGGGAAGAAAGGCGGACAAACACAAGGGTGTCTGGACCCACACACGGGTGTCTACATCCACGTCCGCATCGGTTAACCCTGGGGGGCATGGGGGCGTTGTGATCCCCCATAGCCCCACCCCTCGGAGAGGATTCTTATAAAAGGCGGGGAGCCAGAGGGCTCGAGGCCAGTGTGTTAGACGCTTACCAGAGAAGACTGAAGACCGGCAGAATAGGCCCTGGAACTCCCCTGGCTCGCTGTCCTTGTCAGGGCCGAGCAGGGCAAGTGGCCGGCCCCAAGAGCTCCAGGACCGCTGCTCTTGTAAGAGCACGGCCTGGTTAGCTGGGTGCCGGGATCCGTGCTTGACCAGGGCCGGATCAGATAGCCTCCCCTAGCACTCATAGCGGAGGACTGGGAATAGGAGAAGTCAGGGGATAGTGCTAGGGGTGTTTCCCATTGAGTACGGGTGAAGGGGCCATTACCCCTTCAAGTATTGTTACCGCCTTTTGGTTAAATAAAAGAGTGTGCCTCAACTACGTCGTCTGTCTCCCTGAGAACTCACTACACTTGTATAAGTGTAGTGTATCGTGTCGTGTATAGTGTAGTGTGTAGGTTAAACGTTGAGTTTTATAAGGGCACCACGGGGTGACCAGCCCCTCCCCACCCAGCCCCACCCCCCACCCAGCCCCTCCCCTCCTCCCCCAGCCCCTCCCCACCCTCCCCTCCCTCAGCCCCTCCCCACCCTCCCATCTCCACCCAGCCCCACCCCTCCCACCCCCACCCTCCCCTCCTCATGCACGACAGACAAATAATCCCTGGTGGGCAGTGTGGAATCTGTTGTTCCTACCGGTATAACAGTGGGAAATATCTGAACCGGTCCTGGGCCTCCCCTTGATCGACTCAACCTCAAATGAGTACCTGATACAGTGGGTACACATCACCACGAGGGAGACAAATGCGTGGTGTTGGCTACCCACTCCCCTGTGTACTGTGCCCGTCCTCTGTAGGTCCTCACTAACACCACTTGCCTCAAAAATTTGTTAAGGCTATGAGGGGGATCTTTGTCTTTGTACAGTGGCATTGGCTACGTATAAACTGATACTTTGAACGGAGTTTATAATACAGCATGGCCTACGTGTAACGCATCATATACCGTGAAGACAGCACCATGAAAGTGTGTGCCGTATAATACAGAGTATGTGTAAAGGAGCATAGCCTGTGCACGTACTGCAGCGTTACTTTGAACTGAAACGTGGCATGGCCGTTATGTGTAGAACAGCATTTCTTGTGTATATGTAGTGGGTTCCCACGGAGACTGGAGACGTAGCTTAGAGGCAACACGGTTTATTTAAATCTTATAACAGAAGCCCCTTTTACTCCCACTACTTGGGGAGGTATGGCCTCCGGGCTAACGTGCCCTATCACTGGGGCTACGGGCTCTGAGTCCTCCGACTAAGGGTGGCCTCGGGGAGGCTATGCTGACCCGACCCAGCCAAGGTGCGGGTCTCAACCACTGGTCCGTGCTCGGCCCCGCCCCTTAAAAGGACGTCGGGTCCCGGGGTCCCAGGGTCCCAGGGTCCCGGGGTCCCAGGGTCCTAGCCTAGCCGGTCTTCAGTCTTCGTCTTCAGAGCACTGCCTCGGGCCGTCCTGGGGTCCGTCTTTTATACCCACCTTGGGGACTCTCCACCCCCGGTACCGCCCCCTTTCTGGAACCTTCAAGGTGGCTCTGGAATAACCCCCAACCCCTCGGGATCGGGGGGGGGGGAACTCGGCCTCTCAACGGTCCCGGTTCTCTCTCTAACTCACGGTGGCACCCCCTGCAGACTCGTGCCCGCAACTACAGGTGGTGTGTGCTTTGCATTTAGAGAGAGCATGGCATCTGTGTGTGTGTACTGCATGACACACGGTGTACGGTGTGTAATCCACAGTGATGGGCTGCTGCTGCTGCACCTGTTGACGTTGATGTCGGGGCAGGCAGAGTCCTCGCTCCGGGTCCCGGTGGCGTTGCTCCGGGGAACGTGCAGAAGAAGGCGTTGGCCAGGAGGCAGGCGGCCTGCTCCTGAGACATCGTCAGCATCAAGCCGGTGTCCCGGCGGAGCAGCGGCAGGGGCTGGGGACACGTGCGGTGCACAGGGCGCAGCGACGTCACACGCGGCAACGGGTGGCACGGGGTTGCAGAGGAGCAACGGCGCAATGGTAACACCGATGCAGAGCACTGAGCCTGCAGCACTGGGATGCTGGGGTCTGGATCAAGGAGTTCTGAAATGCACGTAAACCAGATATTGTTGTACACGTGAGGTTAATGCTGCAGCCCTGCAATTACTTGCTCATGCAACTGCTGGTGAAAGAACCTCCACTAGAGGGAGGTCTAGAGTGCCGATCCGGTGGGTATGTTTTGGCCAACTTTTCCACACTGACCATTCGTCTTGAAGAGGTGGGAGTACTCGCCATTTAGCCCACTGCACGCGACCCACCGATGGACTGTGGGTGGACAAAACAGGGAATTGTAAGAATCCTGGTCAATGTTTTCAAGGCCAGGCTGGGAGATCGAACCGCGACATTTGAAGTCAATCGTGACAACCATCCCACAGTCATGGCAGCAGCCCTTTTGCAGAAATAAAATAAAATATTGGAGAGGGCTTCACACAAGAAACAAGAAGATTTAGTGGTTTGGACGTGGCTCTCCAATGAGTACAGATAGGGTACCACAAGTAGCGGTGCATACTCGGGCGCAAAGAAATAGAAGCAGAGACAAAGAATGAGATAGATCGATGCAATAAAGAATTGGCAGTGGTGCACCAAGCACGACCCCTTGCTGAGCGCTGCAGCAGCAGCCCCCCCCACCCCCGGACCCCTCCCCCACCCTCCACTTCTCACCCTGACGCCACACAACCCGTAGGTAGGCGATGCCCTCTGGTGGACAAGGCGCGGTACAGGCGGCAGCACGAGACGCCAGCAGCGTTGCGCTGCCAGGGTTACTCACCCGAACACCTCCGTACACTTACACACACCTCTATACACCTCTATACACTCACACACACCTACACACTTACAAAGACAAAGATCCCCCGTATAGCCTTAACAGACTGTAGAGGCAAGTGCTGTTAGCGAGCACCTATGAAGGCCGGAACGGTACACGAGGGGTGGGTGGCCAGCACCACGCCCGACCGCCTTTGTCTCCCCAGTGGCGATGTTTACACACCGCACCAGGTACTCATTTAAGGCTGAGTCGACCTAGGGGAGGCCCAGGACCGGTTCAGATAATCGTCACTGGTGTTAGCCGTGAGTGGGAATCGAACCCGGGTCGCCAGGTTCATAGCGCAGCGCGCTAACTGCTACACTACCGCTCCCCACACACCTACACGCACACACCTCTACACACTTACACACCTACACACACACACACCTATACAACAACAACCGCCATTCGCCACTAAGTGGCGGTGACGTCACCACGACGCTTGTGCCAGGCCAAGTGCACCTTGAGGCCACGTGAAGTGTCGAACGCCCGCTGGCAGGAGGTCACGGGGCAGCCCAGCAGGTGCCACGGGTCGACTGACCGAGATGACCGAGATGACTGGCTGATGCACCACCTGTGGCCCCCTACCGTACCAACTTGCTGTGCTTTAGCCACCCGGCGCTCCGCTCGTTGTTGTGAACGTCGCTCCTCAGCCCTCCGTTGTTGTTGGAGGGCGACTGCCTCCAACTGCCCAGTAGCGTCCTTCACGAGCCTCCTCCACTGAGGCCGATCTTGACACTGCTGGTACCAGTCATCGGCAAGTCCACTCAGCTCCACGTCCTCCTGTACCACATCACTCCATCTCTTCTCTAGCCCGCGCCGCGCCCGTTTAGCCCCCTCGATTTTAGGCATGCGGTAGCTGGGCATGCGTGCTACATGACCCAGCCAACGCAGCCTTGCCTGCCGGAGGAGCTCACCGATGGGACTTTGCCCAGATCTTTCAAGGATTTGTGAGCTCCTTACACAATCCAGCCTGGTTAAACCCAGGATGGATCGTAGGCAGGCCAGCCTAAATGTTTCCAACCGACGAAGTTGCTCCATTAGGGGGGTCCACGTTTCGCAAGCGTAGAGTAGGGAGGGAATGACCGTGGCCGAGAAGACCTGAAGCTTCGTGCGGAGGTAGCTTCCACACAGCGTTACGCAACCGATGAAAAGATAATGCCGCTCGACTGATTCGGAGTGAGACCTCTGCTGATAAACTGGAGCCGGTCATAAGCACACTGCCCAGGTATGGGAAACTCTCCACTCTCTCCACAACTGCCCCATCACCGATTGGGAGTTGTGGGGTGGAGTGTCTGATGGTACAAAATACCCAGGCAGGTGCTTAGTTTTGGTGGGGCTGATGGTAAGGCCCCACCTCTTAGTGGCACGCTCCAGTTTCAGCAGCAGCGTCTCCAACTCCTCTTCTGAATGAGCAGCTATTACCAAATCATCGGCATACATAACGTGGTCGATCAGCCTCCCATTATATCTGTACCAAATGGAAATTCCCCCGGTACAGCTATTGAAGGCTTCACGAACTACGCAGTCGAAATAGATGTTAAATAATGTGGGAGCCTGAGGACATCCCTGTCGCACCACAAGGTGTACAGGGGAAGGCTCTGATTCCCGGCCACGTAGTTTTACCCGGGCCCGCTCACCATCATGAAGGTCCTTAATGATCGTGAGCAGAGGGTCAGGGACTCCGAAAGCACGAAGAACAACCCAGAGCCCAGGCCTACTGATGGTATCATAGGCCTTGACCAGGTCAATAAAGCAGAGATGAAGGTCTTGTTGGAATTCCCTACACCTCTGCTGTAGCAGACAGACAGAAAATATGGCATCTGTACAGGACCGCCCTTTCCTGAAACCGCATTGGGGTTCTGCAAGCCTCTCCTCAGCGTGCCGAGCAAGGCATCCTTCCAATCCTGCGGTACCCGTCCAGCGGTCCAGACTGTTGTTATGATGTCATATAGGGCAGTCTGTGCACAAGCGCCACCCTCCCTCAGCATTTCGCTTGGGAGATCATCTCTGCCCGGTGCCTTTCCTGGTCTCAGACTCCGGATCGCCTTCAGTACTTCCTCAACAGATGGCACCTCAGCCAGCCACTCACAGGGGGTGACCTCCAATATTTGAGGCACCGCAGCCTCAGCAGGGTTATCCCCACTTTGTGCCATGATGTTTTCCTGGCTGAGAGATTTTCCCTCCCCCAGGACCTCACACACACCTATATACACTTACACACACACACCTCTATACACTCACACACACCTACACACACACACTTCTATACACTCACACACACCTACACACACACCTCTAGACACTTACACACATCTACACACACACCTTATACACAACCTCTATACACTCACACACACCTACACACACCTCTATACACTCACACACACCTACACACACCTCTATACACTCACACACACTGACACACACCTCTATACACTTACACCTACACACACACCTCTACACCTACACACACACACACCTCTATATACTAAACACCTACACACACCTCTATACACGTACACCTACACACACACCTCTATACACTTACACACACCTACACACACACCTCTATACACTTACACACACACCTCTATACACTTACACACACACCTCTCTACACCTAAACACCCACACACACACCTCTATACCTTACTCACACCTACACACACACCTCTATACACGTACACACACCTACACACACACCTCTATACACTTACACACACCTCTATACACCTAAACACCTACACACACACCTCTATACACGTACACACACCTACACACACACTCTATACACTTACACACCTCTATACACCTAAACACCTACACACACCTCTATACCCTTACTCACACCTACACGCAGGAGGAGGTGGTAGTGCGGGAACGAAAGGGCCTGGCTCGTGTGGCGAACGCGATCCATGCGCTCCTCCACAGCATGATGCTGTTTTTGTTGCGACCGGTCGACCGCACAGTTGGGGTGATGGAGGTGGTGCGGTGCTTACCATGACCGCTATCACCACATGCACCACACCATCTACCCACCCACCCCGTGATACACACCACACACACCACACACCCCACTCACACCACACACACCACACACACCACTCACACACACACACCACCACACACCACACACACACACACCACACACACCAGACACACCGCACACACCGCACACACACACCCACACACCCCACCACTCACACCCCACATACCACTCACACTACACACACACACACACACACCACACACACCACTCACACCACACACACCACACACACCACACGGTTCCCCGGAAAGACGGTGCCACTGGGACCGCAGCCGGGGAAGGAAACTGAGCAGCAGATGCCAGGACTGGACTGGACAATGACTGCTGCCAACAGACTAACTCTGTTCAGAGATAGGATCAATCCAATGTATTATGTAATACTTATCATTGTTGTTTTTATTATTAACGTCATGACATGAACTTATGAGGAAACAATGTAACTTTGCATTGCTTGTGAGTGCTGCCTGGGTTTGTTAAATGTGCCTTGGCTCGTGTGCAGTGTCCCGGCTGTGTGTGCGGCGGTACAATGACAACTATGTCATGAGAGAAGTTTCAGGCAATGGCCTTCTTCAGAACGTGTACAGGCAGTGGTGGGAAAGATAATCAGGCGATTCGTCTGACACATCCGCCCCCTAACTGCCCCACTGCCCCTCTGCCAAGCTGCTCCGCTGTCCTGCTGCCCCAATGCCCTCTGCCCCACTGCCCCACTGCCTCAATGCCCTTATGCTCCGCTGCTCCACTGCGCTGGTGCTACTCTGCCCTAATGCCCGCTGTTCCATTGCCCCACTTTCCCACTGCCATCACATCCATCACGAAGCAGCGAGACGTCCACACCACCTCATTAAATATTACCCTGATGTACACGCAGAGAGAGAGAGACCCTCGTTAAACATTAAATACTGGAGGGGGCTGCTGTGATGCAATGGCTCGTAAAATTCACTGGCAATAGAGAGATTGCTGGTTCCACCTTCTGGCACAGCAGTTGAAACAAATGGTCGAGTACTAATAGGGGTTTTCCCATTTTTTCTGGCAACAAAACTGACACCTTTTGCAAGGCATCATGTTTACATTAACCACAATACTTGCAGTCAAATGTTGCCAGAAAAAAGGGGAAAATCCCTATTAGTTTATTTTGGTACTGGCAAAGGAGGTCCCAAAATGGTCGAGTATCTTAAGTTCCCTGCCTCTGTCCGCCAAACAGTACAACTGGGTACACCAAAATCGAGTGGCAAGTTGGGTGGGTAGGTGCTGGATGAATGAGTGCATCGGTGTGTGGGTAATTGGATGAGTTGGTACCTGGGTAAGTGGATGGTAGGTGGTTGAATGGGTGGATGGGTAATTGAATGAGTGGGTCGGTGTGTGAATGAGTGGGTGGCTGGGGGTGTGGGAGGTGGATGGATGAGTGGGTAATTCAGTGTGTAGATTGGTGGATGTGTGAATGTGTTAATGAGTAAGTTGGTGGTTGGTGAATGATTAGGTGGGTGGATGAGTGAGTGGGCGGGTCAGTGAGTTAGTTTAAATGAATGAGTGGTTGAATGGGTAATTAAATGAATGGGCAGGTGGATACATGATTTGGTGCTTGGGTGGGTCAGTGGGGAATTGAGCGAGCGGGGAATGAGAACGTGGGTGAGTGGATTTTTGAATGAGTGATTGGGTGAGTTCGTGAGTCTGTGTGTGAGGGGATAATTGAGTGGTTGGATGAGTGAATGGGTAAATTAGTGGATATTTGAGTGAGTGGTTGGATGGTGAGTGGTGAGTGGGTGAATGAGTGGTGGGTGAATGGGGAGGTGATTGGGTGGGTGTGAGTGGGTGCGTGCGTGGGTGGGTGAGTGGGTGGGTGGTGGGGGTGGTGGTGCGGGTGGTGTTAGTAGGTGGGTGAGTAGGTTAATGGATGGGTGAGTGGGTGGGTGAGCGAGTGAATGAGTCGGTGAATCATTGAATTAGTGGGTGAGTAGGTGACCGAGTGAGTACTTGAGTGGGTGAGTGGGTGGGTGAGTAGTTGAGTGGGTAATTGAATTAGTGGGTGAATACGTACGTGGGTAATTTGGTATTTGAATGATTGAGTGATTGGGTGAGTGGGTGGGTGAGGAGGTGCGTGAGTGGGTGAGTGAGAGTGGGTGGGTGGTGAGTGGGTGGGTGGGTGAGTGGGTGGGTAAATTAGTGGTTGAATGAGTGGGTGGGTGAGTGGGTGAGGAGAGTGAGTGGGAGAGTGAGTGGGAGAGTGAGTGGGTGAGTGGGTGAGTGGGTGGGAGGGTGAGTGGGTGGGTGAGTGGGTGGGTGTGTGGTAGGTGGATAAATGAGTGGGTAATTCAGTGTGTAGATTGGTGGATGTGTGAATGTGTTAATGAGTAAGTGGGTGGTTAAGTTGGTAAATGATTAGGTGGGTTGATGAGTGAGTGGGCGGGTCAGTGAGTTAGTTTGAATGAATGAGTGGTTGAATGAGTAATTCAATGAATAAGGAGGTGGATACATGATTTCGTGCTTGGGTGGGTCAGTGGGTAATTGAGCGAGTTGGGAATGAGAACGTGGGTGAGTGGAATTTTAATGAGTGATTGGGTGAATGGGTGAGTTCTGGAGTCTGTGTGTGAGTGTATAATTGAGTGGTTGGATGGGTGAATGGGTTAATTAGTGGATATTTGAGTGAGTGGTTGGATGGGTGAGTGGGTTAATGAGTGGGTGAATGAGTGGTGGGTGAGTGGGAGGTGATTGGTGGGTGAGTGGGTTCGTGGGTGGGTGGGTGAGCGGATGGGTGGGTTAGTAAATGGGCGAGTGGGTGCGTGGGTGGGTCAGCGGGTGAGTGAGTTAGTAGGTGGGTGGGTAAGATAGTAGGTGGGTGAGTGATGGGTGAGTGGGTGGGTGAGTGGATGGGTGAGTGGGTGGGTGAGCGAGTGAAAGAGTCGGTGAATCATTGAATGAGTGGGTGAGTAGGTGACTGAGTGAGTACTTGAGTGGGTGAGTGAGTGGGTGGGTGAGTCGTTGAGTGAGTGGTTGAGTGGGTAATTTAGTGAGTGGGTGAATATGTCCGTGGGTAATTGCGTATTTGAATGATTGAGTGATTGGGTGGGTGGGTCTGAGGACCAGACACGGTTGTGACCACTCCGTCCCCTTCGAGCGCCTTGCTGGCCTTCATCGGGCTCACTACGAGCTGCCCTAGATATGTAAATGAGAATCAAAATTTGAATTTGTGATCATACTGGAGGAATCTGATGAGCTATAAAGTAGGGGCGGGTTTGAACGTTACAGCAACAAAAAATCCGAAAAATACGATCGGAGTGCAAGGTATAGGAAAAGTAAACAAATCAGTAAAAAAGTTACTAAGCAATTTTTGTTATCTTATCAGGCAACATCCAATGAGGTATTAGCTTATATTTCAGAAGCCACTTGACCACAAATGATAACTCATGTCTGGGGCAGCTATTGAAGGCAGCCTGAGATGAACATGATGTATGCTGAACTTCTTTCGCACCGTACATAGCCAACCGTGCTAATCCGAAGTGCCGGGAAGGACAACAACAGTAATAGGTTAGGGACAGGGCTATAGGGTCAGGGCTATAGGATGTAGGGGCACTGCAGTTCTCCACAAGGCACGTGATGCCCTCTAGTGGACGAACGCACAACTACAGCTGCTGCTGTTGCTGCTGCAACGCAAGGAACAAGACAAGCGGGCTGTACAGCCTCCACATCGCCACTTCTCCACGCACACAAAGCGAACCTTCTCAGAGTGCATCTCATCATCAACATTAACTCAGCGCAAACAGCACCCTGAAACAGGCTTCGTCTCTCAGTGTCTCATCAGCAGTCATGTGGAGGACGTCACCTGCTCATGAATATTAATGAGGGGGCTGGTGGATGTGGAGTGACGTCACGAGCGTTAAGGACAGACATTCCTGGTGATGAGAGTAGATCTATGGGCCTGCTTCAGCACAGGACCGTGTAGCGCAGTGGCAGGAGCCTGGCGCTGCTGCTGCTGCTGCCGCCACTGCGTGCACGGCGGAGACGCGGCGCCCTCTCGTGGCGAGTCTCTGGGCTGCAGATTATTGGTGAAGCTGCGTTGGCAGCGACGCACGAACGCAATTCAAGACGACAAACTCAACACATTGGCCAATCACCCTGTGGCCTGAAAGAACCTCGACAGGGCGGAAAAGTCGCGCCATGGACTTGTGTCCAGCCCAGCGGCTCTCCTCGTCACCAGCGGGGGGACGACCTCGCGAGAAGCCGCCTCGGCGCGTGGCCTCGTCCCGCGACCTCTGCCGCTGCCGCTGGTGGTGGTGGAGGTGGAAGGTGTGGTGGAGGTGGTGGGGTGGTGTGAGTGTGGTGGAGGTGGAGGTGGTGGTGGAGGTGGTGGTGGTGGTGGTGTGGTGGAGGTGGTGGAGGTGGTGGTGGTGGAGGTGGTGGTGGTGAGGTGGTGGTGAGTGTGGTGGTGGAGGTGGTGGTGGAGTGGTGGAGGTGGTGTGGGTGTGGTGTGGAGTGTGGTGGTGGAGTGGTGGTGGTGGTGGTGGATGGTGGGTGGAGGTGGTGAGGTGGTGTGGAGGTGTGGTGGAGGTGGTGGAGGTGTGTGGAGGTGTGGTGGTGGGTGGTGTGGAGGTGGTGGTGTGTGGTGTGGAGTGTGGTGTGGTGGTGGTGGAGGTGGTGTGGTGGAGGTGGTGGTGTGGTGGTGGAGGTGGTGGTGGTGGTGTGGGTGGTGGTGGTGGAGGTGGTGTGGGGTGGTGTGGTGGGTGGTGGTGGTGGTGGAGGTGGTGGAGGTGGTGGTGGTGTGGTGTGTGGTGGTGGAGGTGTGTGGTGGAGGTGGTGGTGGTGGTGGTGGAGGTGGTGTGGTGGTGGTGTGTGGTGGAGTGGTGGTGTGTGGAGGTGGTGGTAGGTGGTGGTGGTGTGGTGGAGGTGTGGTGTGGTGGAGGTGGTGGTGGAGGTGGTGGTGGAGGTGGTGGTGGTGGTGGTGGTGGTGGAGGTGGTGGTGGTGGAGGTGGTGGTGGAGGTGGTGGTGGAGGTGTGTGGTGTGAGGTGGTGGTGGTGGTGGTGGAGGTGGTGGTGGTGGAGGTGGTGGTGTGGTGGGGTGGTGGAGGTGGTGTGGTGGTGGTGGAGGTGGTGGGGTGGTGGAGGTGGTGGTGGTGGTGGAGGTGGTGGTGGAGGTGGTGGTGAGAGGTGGTGGTGGTGGTGGAGGTGGTGGTGGTGGAGGTGGTGGTGGTGGAGGTGGTGGTGTGGAGGTGGTGTGTGGAGGTGGTGGTGGTGGTGGAGTGTGGTGGTGGGTGGTGGTGTGGTGAGGTGGTGGTGGAGGTGGTGTGGTGGAGGTGGTGGGGAGGTGGTGTGGTGGGGTGGTGGAGGTGGTGGTGGTGGAGGTGGTGGTGGGTGGTGGGGGTGGTGGTTGGTGTGGAGGTGGTGGAGTGGTGGGTGGAGGTGGTGGGTGGTGGTGGTGGAGGTGGTGTGGTGGTGGTGGAGGTGTGGTGGTGGTGGTGTGAGTGGTGGTGATGGAGGTGGTGGTGTGTGGAGGTGGTGGTGGTGGAGGTGGTGGTGGAGGTGGTGGTGGTGGTGGAGGTGGTGGAGTGGTGTGGTGTGGTGGAGGTGGTGGTGGTGGTGGTGTGGAGGTGGTGGTGGTGGAGTGGTGGTGGTGGAGTGGTGGAGGTGGTGGTGGTGTGAGGTGGTGGTGTGAGGTGGTGGTGTGGTGGAGGTGGTGTGGAGGTGGTGGGTGGTGGTGGAGTGTGGTGGTGGTGGTGGAGTGGTGGTGAGGTGGTGGTGGAGGTGGTGGTGGATGGTGGTGGGAGGTGGTGTGGTGGAGGTGGTGGAGGTGGTGGTGGTGGAGGTGGTGGTGGTGGGAATGGACGCGAACCCTGGAGATCTCCTCCTCCCCCTTCTCGCGAGCTAAACGACCTCACCCGCTAAACTTTAACCGAGTGTCCATGTCGTGAGGTATCCGAACTCTGCTCACTGCAAGGGAGTAAAAATCGACGGACGCTCTGCACGCGTGACGTCATTTGTCCGCCCTCGCTGCTTCCTATTGGAAACCGCATTGCTTACGATCTACAAGTTTATAAAGGTCTTTAACATAGTTGTAAGTGATCATACGGATTCAACATTTGTCGTAGTTATTCTATACGAGCAGATTCGTACATAATTATTCCCCAATCTATAGTCAAATGTAGAGTATAATTTCACACATGTATACATCACCTCACTACACCCCCACTAATAACCGAACGAGGAAGAAGGTCGTGCAGACAAACGAGTCGCCTTGTAACGAGTGCGTGGTCTCGGTGCGTGCGTGGTGAAGTCGGCGCGGGAGGTCGGGGGCAAAGGGACGCGGCGGGGGGCGTAGACGCCGCCGCCGCCGCGTGTCGTCTGCGGAGTCCCTCTTGCGTCTGTGGCCACAGCGAGACCCCCGCGACTCGACGGCGGCGCCAAGTGGAGACCTCGGGTCGGCCCTGTGACGTCACCGCCTTGCCACGCGGTGGCGCCACAGCGCGGCAGCAGCGGCAGCAGCGGCACCTCGCGGTTTTGTTGGTCGTAGCACCGAAATAAACTTACTAGCGTAGCAGCTACACGCTGTGTGGGCTCGGTGCATGGGTGAAGAGGCGCTTGTGAAACGTGGACCCCCCTAATGGAATAGCTGCGCCGGTTAGAAACGTCTAGGCTGTCCTGCCTACGATCCATCCTGGGGTTAACCTGCAGGCTGGATCGTGTGAGGAGCTCGCAGTTCCTTGAAAGATCTGGACAAAGTCCCTGCAGGCAAGGCTGCGTTGGCTGGGTCATGTAGCCCGCATGCCCAGCCACCGCATGGCCAAGCAGCTTCTGTTTGGCCGGATAGACGGGCCTAAACGGGCACGACATGTTCTTTGGGTAAATTCACGTAGACAGGTTCAAAGAAAGAAGCAGTCACGAAAGCGTTAAGTCAAGATTTGGGCACGACATGGGCTGGAGTAGAGATAAACTGATGCGGTACGGGAGCATGTGGAGCTGAGTGGTCTTGCCTCTCTCCATTGTACCCACTACATTAGTATGTTGAAGGGTGTGTTTAAGTGTATAGAGGTGTGTGTGTAGGTGTATAGAGGTGTGTGTGTAGGTGTGAGTGTATAGAGGTGTGTGTAGGTGTGTGTGAGTGTATAGAGGTGTGTGTGTAGGTGTGTGTGTATGTGTGTGTAAGTGTATAGAGGTGTGTGTACGTGTGTGTGAGTGTATAGAGGTGTGTGTGTAGGTGTGTGTAAGTGAATAGAAGTGTGTGTGTAGGTGTGAGTGTATAGAGGTGTGTGGAGGTGTGTGTGAGTGTGTGTGAGTGTATAGAGGTGTGTAGGTGTGTGTGAGTGTGTAGAAGTGTTGTGTAGGTGTGTGTGTAAGTGTATAGAGGTGTGTGTGTAGGTGTGTGAGTGTATAGAGGTGTGTGTAGGTGTGTGTGAGTGTATAGAGGGGTGTGTGTAGGTGTGTGTAAGTGTCTAGAGGTGTGTGTGTAGGTGTGTGTAAGTGTATAGAGGTGTGTGTGTAGGTGTGTGTAAGTGTCTAGAGGTGTGTGTGTAGTGTGTGTAAGTGTCTAGAGTGTGTGTGTAGGTGTGTGTAGAGTGTATAAAGGTGTGTGTGTAGGTGTGTAGAGGTGTGTGTGTATGTGTGTGTAAGTGTATAGAGGTGTGTGTAGGTGTGTGTAAGTGTATAGAGGTGTGTGTGTAGGTGTGTGTAAGTGTATAGAGGTGTGTGAGTGTATAGAGTGTGTAGAGGTGTGTGTAGGTGTGTGAGTGTATAGAGGTGTGTAGGTGTGTGTGAGTGTATAGAGGTGTGTGTGTAGGTGTGAGTGTATAGAGGTGTGTGTGTAGGTGTGTGTAAGTGTATAGAAGTGTGTGTGTAGGTGTGAGTGTATAGAGGTGTGTGTAGGTGTGTGTGAGTGTGTGTGAGTGTATAGAGGTGTGTAGGTGTGTGTGAGTGTATAGAAGTGTGTGTGTAGGTGTGTGTGTAAGTGTATAGAGGTGTGTGTGTAGGTGTGTGAGTGTATAGAGGTGTGTGTGTATTTGTGAGTGTATAGAGGTGTGTGTAGGTGTGTGTAAGTGTAAAGAGGTGTGTGTGTGAATGTATAGAGGTGTGTGTGTGTAGGTGTGTGTGAGTGTATAGAGGTGTGTGTAAGTGTCTAGAGGTGTGTGTAGGTGTGTGTAAGTGTATAGAGTGTGTGTGTGTGAGTGTATAGAGGTGTGTGTAGGTGTGTGTAGGTGTGTGTGAGTGTGTGTGAGTGTATAGAGGTGTGTAGGTGTGTGTGAATGTATAGAGGTGTGTGTAAGTGTCTAGAGGTGTGTGTAGGTGTGTGTAAGTGTATAGAGGTGTGTGTGTAGGTGTGAGTCTATACAGGTGTGTGTAGGTGTGTGTAAGTGTATAGAGGTGTGTGTAGGTGTGTGTAAGTGTAAAGAGGTGTGTGTGTGAGTTTATAGAGGTGTGTGTGTGTGAGTGTATAGAGGTGTGTGAAAGTGTCTAGAGGGGTGTGTAGGTGTGTGTGTAAGTGTCTAGAGTGTGTGTGTGTAAGTGTCTAGAGGTGTGTGTAGGTGTGTGTAAGTGTATAGAGGTGTGTGTGTATGTGTGTGTAAGTGTATAGAGGTGTGTGTGTATGTGTGTGTAAGTGTATAGAGGTGTGTGTAGGTGTGTTAAGTGTACGGAGGTGTTCGGGTGAGTAACCCTGGCAGCGTAACGCTGCTGGCGTCTCGTGCTGCCGCCTGTACCGCGCCTTGTCCACCAGAGGGCAGCGCCTACACACGGGTTGTGTGGCGTCAGGGTGAGAAGTGGAGGGTGGGGGAGGGGTCCGGGGGGGGGCTGCTGCTGCAGCGCTCAGCTGAAGCAGCAGCCGCTGAAAGTCACCGTAAACGTGAACACAATCAGTTAAGATCCGAAATGGTTTATTACGTCCTTCCAATGATTGCTAAGCCCAAATCCATCTTCTCGGTTGAAATTGTCGTTGATGAGGCGATCCACATATACAAACACAGAGACAGTATATAATTTAATGTTGGGTTTGTCTATGGCAGTATATAGTACGGTGTAGACTCGTGTGATGAAAGAGAATAAAGTTTAGATGGAAGCATATTATATAATTTTTACGACGTAGAATTGTAATGTATTACTTACTGTTAGTAACTCAGCTTATTGTAGAGTATAGTAAGTATACTGATGATACTATGTGGTTTATACTTTAGTTGTTTACGTGTTGGTTTTAGTTGTTGCAGCTACATACTGTTAACACTCCTTCCCTTTATTAATGCTACCCTATCCCCTCCCTTTGATGCTGAATTAGTACTATTCACATACCTGCATTTCCCATATCCTCTCCCTTTGATACTGCTAATCCTGCATAATGCACAGGTATATGTAGTACTAATCACATTCCTGCATTTCCCATGGAAATGTTAAATTCCTCTTGATATGCAAATTCCTTTGTCAAGGCGCGCCCAGCTTATATATATGCTCCAAGCTCGTGTGGTGTTTCATTCAGACGCTGTCGCCTCGACAGACCTGGTTTTCACCTGAGGACGGCTGCTTGCATTGTGGCCGAAACGTCGTGAGAATTATTTTATTATGTTTATTTTATTTTATTACTTCCCTTCTACGTGACTTTACCGAAAGAACCAAGAAGATGAATCACTGCAGTCACGAAAGCTTTAAATCGAGATGTAGAGGTGTTACGTACCGGGGTGTAGCAAGCCATTACGTTGCGGTGTCTACATCACGGTCCGTGCGTGGGGTGTCTACATCAACGTCCGCATACAGCCCCGCCCCTCGGGGGGCAGTTGGCTATATAAGGCGGTGCGCGAGAGAGCTCGAGGCAATCGTTGGAGCAGAAGAGCCAGTGGCGACTGAAGACCAGCTAGCTAGCCCTGGGACTACCCTGACTCGCTGCTTCTTATAAGAGCCGAGCAGGGCAAGCCAGGGGCGACCTCAGAGCACGAGGTCTGTGTCCTTGTGAGGGCCAGGCTCGTGTGGCTGAGGGTCGGACCTGAGCCGAAGCTGGCCAGGTCAGTGAGCCTCTACAGTAAAATGAAAAACAATTAAATATTCGTTTATTGTGTGGATGAGTGGGTGCGTGCATGTGTGGATGAGTGGGGCGTGCGGAGTGGGTGGTGGGTGGATGAGTGAGTGGATGGGTTGATGCGTCATAGGTGAGTCGGCTGAGTGAGTGAGTGGCTGGGTGCATGAGTGTGGGTTAGTGATTGAGTGGGTGGCTTAGTGAGTGGGTCAGTGTATGAATGGCTCAGTAGTTGAGTGGGTGCGTGTGAGTGGCTCGGTGGTTGAGTTCGTGGGTGGTTGAATGTTTTGGTGGTTGAATTATTGGGTGGTTGAGTGATGGGTGGGTGGGTGAATAATTACGTGGTTAGTGGGTGAGTTGCTGAGGGAGTGGCCGGCCGGGTGGTTGGGCGAGAGGGTGGGTTAGAAATTGAGTGGGTAGCATGGTGAGTGGATGTGGATGTGACTGGGTGAGTAGGTGAGTGGCTGGGTGAGTATGTGAGTGGATGGATGAGTGAGGGGGTGAGTGGGTTTGTGGATGAGTGAGTGTGTGGGTAGGAATGAAACACCACCACGCTTGGAACGTATATTTAAGCTGGGTTGGAAGGGGGGAAGGCCGCCTTGACAAAATAATTTGCATATCAAGAGGAATTTAGCATATTTATGGGAAATGCAGGTATGTGATTACTACTACTTGTGAAATGCGTAGGAGGTGGGCGGGGGGTTTAAAGTCATATTATGCCCGTTGATTATGCAGGATTAGCAGCATCAAAGGGAGGGGATAGGGGTGACATTAATAAAGGAATGTTAATAGTATGTAGCTGCAGTAACTAAACCACCACGTAAACAACTAAAGTATAAACTACGTAGACATCTCTAACGGCCAAACTGCCAGTGGCGCGAGACGCGGGGGCGGTACAAGGTAACCACGCCCCCCCGTGATGTCACAGCCATGAGCTCCTCCCCCCATGCCCCTCCCCCTCACCCCCATGCCCCACCCCCTCCCCCCATGCCCCCCTGCCCCCCTCGCGACCCTCCATGCCCCCCCCCCTCCACCCCATGCCCCTCCCCCACCCCCCATGCCCCACCCCCTCACCCCTATGCCCCCCCTCCCCCATGCCCCTCCCCCTCACCCCCATGCCCCCCCTCACCCCCATGCCCCACCCCCCTTCTCATGCCCCT
Source organism: Callorhinchus milii (assembly GCF_018977255.1). Classification (NCBI taxonomy): domain Eukaryota; kingdom Metazoa; phylum Chordata; class Chondrichthyes; order Chimaeriformes; family Callorhinchidae; genus Callorhinchus; species Callorhinchus milii. Next base: position 1,236 of record NW_024705857.1, on the reverse strand, counting down.
CCCCTCACCCCCCATGCCCCCCCCTCACCCCCATGCCCCCCCCTCCCCCATGCCCCTCCCCCACCCACCCACCCCCTCCCCCATGCCCTCCCCCCCATGCCCCATGCCCCACCCCCCTCCCCATGCCCCCCCCTCACCCCCTGCCCCTCACCCCCATGCCCCCCCCTCACCCCCCATGCCCCACCCCCTCCCCCCATGCCCCTCCCCCTCACCCCCCATGCCCCTCACCCCCATGCCCCCCCCTCACCCCCATGCCCACCCCCCCCCCATGCCCCTCCCCCTCACCCCATGCCCCTCACCCCCCATGCCCCCCCACCCCATGCCCACCCCCCTCCCCCATGCCCCTCACCCCCATGCCCCACCCCTCCCCATGCCCCTCACCCCCATGCCCCACCCCCCTCCCCCCATGCCCCTCCCCTCAACCCCCCATGCCCCTCACCCCCCATGCCCCCCTCACCCATGCCCCACCCCCTCCCCCCATGCCCCTCCCCCTCACCCCCATGCCCCACCCCTCACCCCCCATGCCCCCCTCACCCCCCATGCCCCTCACCCCCATGCCCCCCCCCTCCCCATGCCCCTCACCCCCCATGCCCCACCCCTCCCCCCATGCCCCTCCCCCTCACCCCCCATGCCCCACCCCCCCCCCCCATGCCCCTCACCCCCCATGCCCCACCCCCTCACCCCCATGCCCCCCCCCTCCCCCATGCCCTCACCCCCCATGCCCCCCCCTCCCCATGCCCTCACCCCCCATGCCCCACCCCCTCACCCCTGCCCCCCCCTCTCCCCCATGCCCCTCACCCCCCATGCCCCCCCCTCACCCCCATGCCCCACCCCCTCACCCCCCATGCCCTCACCCCCCATGCCCCCCCTCACCCCCATGCCCCACCCCCCATCCCCCCCCCCTCACCCCCCATGCCCCCTCCCCCCCATGCCCTCCCCCTCACCCCCCATGCCCCACCCCCCTCCCCCCGCTGCCACTTCCGCTGGGTTCGAGTGGAGGCGGCGCGCGCTGTGCATTGTGGGTGGCGAGCAGCTGGTTTGGATTCCCGCTCACGGCCACCGTCAGTGGCGAGCGAAAGCTTCTGAAGCGGCGGCTCGCTGGGCCTCCTCTGCGTCGACTCAGCCTGAAGGTGAGAACCTCGCGCGGTGTGTCCACATCAGCAGTGGCGGCGGCGGTGGGAGGAGACAGAGGAGGCGCCTGGCCCACAGCCGTCACGTTCTGCGGAGTTCACGGCG
>NW_024705856.1:5812-21735 GCF_018977255.1 Callorhinchus milii | reverse complement strand
TACATACTGACTGTGGTGGTACCTGCTATGATTACAGCAGTGCATACTGACTGTGGTGGTACCTGCTATGATTACAGCAGTACATACTGACTGTGGTGGTACCTGCTATGATTACAGCAGTGCATACTGCTGTGGTGGTACCTGCTATGATTACAGCAGTGCATACTGACTGTGGTGGTACCTGCTATGATTACAGCAGTGCATACTGACTGTGGTGGTACCTGCTATGATTACAGCAGTGCATACTGACTGTGGTGGTACCTGCTATGACTACAGCAGTGCATACTGACTGTGGTGGTACCTGCTATGATTACAGCAGTACATACTGACTGTGGTGGTACCTGCTATGACTACAGCAGTGCATACTGACTGTGGTGGTACCTGCTACTTTACTTAATAACCAGGCTACAGTCTACATTATAGACTGTCAGTACACTCACCCAGCTTAATAACCAGGCTACAGTCTGCATTATAGACTGCCAGTACACTCACCCAGCTTAATAACCAGGCTACAGTCTGCATTATAGACTGCCAGTACACTCGCCCAGCTTAATAACCAGGCTACAGTCTGCATTATAGACTGCCAGTACACTCACCCAGCTTAATAACCAGGCTACAGTCTGCATTATAGACTGCCAGTACACTCACCCAGCTTAATAACCAGGCTACAGTCTGCATTATAGACTGCCAGTACACTCACCCAGCTTAATAACCAGGCTACAGTCTGCATTATAGACTGCCAGTACACTCACCCAGCTTAATAACCAGGCTACAGTCTGCATTATAGACTGCCAGTACACTCGCCCAGCTTAATAACCAGGCTACAGTCTGCATTATAGACTGCCAGTACACTCACCCAGCTTAATAACCAGGCTACAGTCTGCATTATAGACTGCCAGTACACTCACCCAGCTTAATAACCAGGCTACAGTCTGCATTATAGACTGCCAGTACACTCACCCAGCTTAATAACCAGGCTACAGTCTGCATTATAGACTGCCAGTACACTCACCCAGCTTAATAACCAGGCTACAGTCTGCATTATAGACTGCCAGTTACACTCGCCCAGCTTAATTACTAGTTGTGTAAATAAAGGACTCCGTCACACGATGTTGATCTCCGTCGTCCTTTATTTGTGTTCGTCTCCGCTCACCCCGCTGGCCTCCTCCTCGGCCCAGCGTCGTCTCTCCTTGCGCCCCGCGCACTCTGCAGCTACCCTGCTGCTCCACTCTGCAGCTACTCTGCTGCCTGTGCAACCTCGCACGCCCTGTGCTAGCCTCCGCTAGCTCTGCAGCTACTCTGCTGCCTGTGCAACCTCGCACGCCCTGTGCTAGCCTCCGCTAGCTCTGCATCTACTCGGCTGCCTGTGCAACCTCGCACGCCCTGTGCTAGCCTCCGCTAGTTCTGCAGCTACTCGGCTTATCCGTGCAACCTCGCATGCCCTGTGCTAGCCTCCGCTAGCTCTGCAGCTACTCGGCTTATGCGTGCAACCTCGCACGCCCTGTGCTAGCCTCCGCTAGTTCTGCAGCTACTCGGCAGCACCGTGCAACCTCGCATGCCCTGTGCTAGCCTCCGCTAGCTCTGCATCTACTCGGCTGCTCCGTGCAACCTCGCACGCCCTGTGCTAGCCTCCGCTAGTTCTGCAGCTACTCGGCAGCACCGTGCAACCTCGCACGCCCTGTGCTAGCCTCCGCTAGCTCTGCATCTACTCGGCTTATCCGTGCAACCTCGCACGCCCGTGCGCCCCGCGCACTCTGCTCTCCTCACCCCGCTGGCTGCGCCGTCCGATGAGCCCCTCAGCCACCAGGCTAAGGCACGGCGGCCACCCAACGTGGTCTCCCTCTTCACTCCCTCGACTGCTCCAGATGTCTTCCTGTCTCCTTCCTATAACCTCTCCCCCACGTGACCCTGACTCCTCCCTCTCCCACGTGACCCTGACTCCTCCCTCGCGGATCGTCACATCCGGCCTGCCCATTTACGCTCGCATTACATTTGTACAGTCTACATTATAGACTGGCAATACACTCACCCAGCTTAATAACCAGGCTACAGTCTGCATTATAGACTGTCAGTACACTCACCCAGCTTAATAACCAGGCTACAGTCTGCATTATAGACTGTCAGTACACTCACCCAGCTTAATAACCAGGCTACAGTCTGCATTATAGACTGTCAGTACACTCACCCTGCTTAATAACCAGGCTACAGTCTACATTATAGACTGCCAGTACACTCACCCAGCTTAATAACCAGGCTACAGTCTGCATTATAGACTGCAGTACACTCACCAGCTTAATAACCAGGCTACAGTCTGCATTATAGACTGTCAGTACACTCACCCAGCTTAATAACCAGGCTACAGTCTGCATTATAGACTGGCAGTACACTCACCCAGCTTAATTACCAGGCAACAGTCTAAATTATAGACTGTCAGTACACTCACCCAGCTTAATTACCAGGCTACAGTCTAAATTATAGACTGTCAGTACACTCACCCAGCTTAATTACCAGGCTACAGTCTACATTATAGACTGCCAGTACACTCACCCAGCTTAATTACCAGGCTACAGTCTACATTATAGACTGCCAGTACACTCACCCAGCTTAATAACCAGGCTACAGTCTACATTATAGACTGTCAGTACACTCACCTACCTTAATTACCAGGCTACAGTCTAAATTATAGACTGTATTTCCCCCCAGGGCAACGCTGGGTATATCGAGTTTATAGCACAAAGTCTTCGCCTGACAAGTGTGGGGTGTCGAGGCCTAGTACCGTGCAGAGCCTCCGGCCTCGCCTAGATTGCCCACCCGGCCGAGGCTGGGTGCTTGGGCCGCTACCCCCCCCCCCCCCGCGCTACAATAACACTGTCTAATCGCTATAATTTTATTATCTACCGACCCTATAATAGTAATTGCGCACATTGGGGTGGGGGGGGGAGTGAAGAGGACGTGAAACGTTGATGAATTTACCTCAGCGTCGCGTGTTAATGCGTGCGCATGTTTTTAACGGGAATTAAAAATGGCGTCCACCCCGCAGCGACGGCGTTGCCGCCTGTTGCCAGGGCAACCGCCCGTTGCCAGGGGCAACCGCCCGCTTGCAAAAGTCCAAAGAGTTGTAGAAAGTGTGGGTAAATAGTTGATGTCAAAGGTTTCCGAAAACTGTGTACTCCCCCCTCAAAAAACATCTTACCCCCATGTAGTTATATATAGCTACACACCCTACATACAACAGAGGAAGTAGTATCTATTGATTCTGTAGTTGTATCTACGGACTGTACCGTAGTATCTACTGAGCCAGTAGTAGCTACTGACTGTGTAGTAGTATTTACTGACTGTAGTAACTACTGACCATAGTAGTATTTACTGGGCCTACAGTAGTATCTACCGACTCTATAGTAGTAACGACTAATTGTATAGTAGTATCTGCCGACTCTATAGTAGTAACGACTAATTGTATAGTAGTATCTGCCGACTCTATAGTAGTAACGACTAATTGTATAGTAGTATCTACCGACTCTATAGTAGTAACGACTAATTGTATAGTAGTATCTGCCGACTCTATAGTAGTAACGACTAATTGTATAGTAGTATCCCGACTCTATAGTAGTAACGACTAATTGTATAGTAGTATCTGCCGACTCTATAGTAGTAACGACTAATTGTATAGTAGTATCTACCGACTCTATAGTAGTAACGACTAATTGTATAGTAGTATCTACCGACTCTATAGTAGTAACGACTAATTGTATAGTAGTATACCGACTCTATAGTAGTAACGACTAATTGTATAGTAGTATCTGCTGACTCTATAGTAGTAACGACTAATTGTATAGTAGTATCTACCGACTCTATAGTAGTAACGACTAATTGTATAGTAGTATCTACCGACTCTATAGTAGTAACGACTAATTGTATAGTAGTATCTACCGACTCTATAGTAGTAACGACTAATTGTATAGTAGTATCTGCCGACTCTATAGTAGTAACGACTAATTGTATAGTAGTATCTGCCGACTCTATAGTAGTAACGACTAATTGTATAGTAGTATCTGCCGACTCTATAGTAGTAACGACTAATTGTATAGTAGTATCTACCGACTCTATAGTTAGTAACGACTAATTGTATAGTAGTATCTACCGACTCTATAGTAGTAACGACTAATTGTATAGTAGTATCTCCGACTCTATAGTAGTAACGACTAATTGTATAGTAGTATCTGCCGACTCTATAGTAGTAACGACTAATTGTATAGTAGTATCTACCGACTCTATAGTAGTAACGACTAATTGTATAGTAGTATCTACCGACTCTATAGTAGTAACGACTAATTGTATAGTAGTATCTACCGACTCTATAGTAGTAACGACTAATTGTATAGTAGTATCTACCGACTCTATAGTAGTAACGACTAATTGTATAGTAGTATCTGCTGACCTCTATAGTAGTAACGACTAATTGTATAGTAGTATCTGCTGACTCTCATAGTATAACGACTAATTGTATAGTAGTATCTGCTGACTCTATAGTAGTAACGACTAATTGTATAGTAGTATGCTACCGACTCTATAGTAGTAACGACTAATTGTATAGTAGTATCTACCGACTCTAGTATGTAGTAACGACTAATTGTACTGCTGTAATCATAGCAGGTACCACCACAGCAGTATGCACTGCTGTAATCATAGCAGGTACCACCACAGCAGTATGCACTGCTGTAATCATAGCAGGTACCACACAGCAGTATGCACTGCTGTAGTCATAGCAGGTACCACCACACAGTATGCACTGCTGTATTCATAGCAGGTACCACCACAGCAGTATGCACTGCTGTAGTCATAGCAGGTACCACCACAGCAGTATGCACTGCTGTAGTGATAAGCAGGTACCACCACTGTCAGTATGCACTGCTGTAGTGATAGTAGATAATGCTATCCAGTTGGTAGATACTGCTATATAGAGTTAGTAGATACTACTATACAGTCAGTACATACTGCTACGGTGAGTAGCTACTAGAGTCAGTAGATACTTCGTTAGAGTGAGTAGATACTGCTATAGAGTTAGTAGTTTATACATTAGTCAGTGGATACTACTATAGAGTCAGCAGATACTACTATACAATTAGTCGTTACTACTATAGAGTCGGTAGATACTACTGTAGGCCCAGTAAATACTAGTACGGTCAGTAGTTACTACAATCAGTAAATCCTACTACACAGTCAGTAGCTACTACTGGCTCAGTAGATACTACGGTACAGTCCGTCGATACAACTACAGAATCAATAGATACTACTTCCTCTGTTGTATGTAGGGTGTGTAGCTATATATAACTACATGGGGGTAAAGATGTTTTTTGAGGGGGAGTACACAATTTTCGGAAACCTTTGACATCAACTATTTACCCCACACTTTCTACAACTTTTTGGACTTTTGCAAGCCTCTTATAATTTTGTTGGTGGAGAAATGGACAAACGGCCCACCGGACTTTCACAATTCCTTAGTATCTGTGTACGTATATGCAAGGTTTTTAAGAGAAGTTTTGAAAAATATTTTTCACCCGGGCAACGCCGGGCACTTCCCGCTAGTAGCTAATAAATGAAACTTGAAACTAACCCTATCTCTGTCCTATTACTTCACCAGCACTCCTTCCTAACTTCATTCTGCTCTTACAAATGTCGCCATGCGTAAGCAACCGCTATTCGTCCAAGGTTCGTCGCTACTTCATCCTTTCACAGAAAATACTCGTGCAAACTATTAATTCTACTTTTTTTATTTCTGGGAGGTATTGAGCTTCACCCTGGCCCAAATTAATTACGTAGATTTTTCTGGAAGAAAAGGTGTTGGTGCTCTACACGTCAACATCCGAGGGCTTGTGATTAAATCAGGTCAACTAAAACTACAAGTGGCAAATCTGGAGCCGGACATGCGTCAAAAAAAGACGGCTTGCAAAAAATGCACGCTTTTCCTCCACCCTCCTGGAATCACATGGAAATGCCAGGATCTTCTGGAAAACAATCAAAAGAATCGAAAAGGCATCTAACACAGATAATCTGCCCGTTGAGCTTAACCGAAATGGGGAATATTTTTCAGAGCCCCAAAAAATTGTTTGACAATTTTAACCTTCATTTATCTGAAGCTGGTGGCAAATCTGGACCCAGACATTTTCTGCCTTACAGAAACATTTCTCACTCGGGCCGTCAATGACTTGCAGATTACGATTGACAACTACAACCTTTTTCGACTTGACCGAGGGTCTAAAGGAGGTGGAATTGCCATCTATGTTCGTAGTACTATTGCATGTTCACCAGCTCATTGCTTGTTAAAAAAATATTGCTTTGAACGTCTGGCTCTCAGAATAACTCTCCCTAAAAATCAACAGATATTGGTAGTGCGCTGCTATAGACCAACTAGTGGCAAGGATGTTGAAGCTGGGAACGCACTGAGGGAGCTTCTTGGGGGCCTTCCTAATGTAATAAGAGCCTACGTCAGATTCACGTGGTGATCGGCTTTGCCGGTCCCGCTCTACAGCCAATGGGGGAGAGCCTGGGAGCATTGCCCCGGCGCGATCACGGGATGTCAGCTAGGTTTCTGCCGAAACTGATATTGACTTTCGGTCGTCAACCGAAGATCTATTTTTAGAATATAACGCTCGTGCTAAGTCTATCAGCCGGTCAGTCGGGAGATCTTTGTCTGGAGCCTGTGTGTGTGTGGGGGGGCGGGGCAGCGACTGCGTAGCGATTCGCACGCTGCGCTACGAACCCGGCGGCCCGAGTTCAATTCCCGCTCACGGCCGGTGACGAGTATTTGAACCGTTCCTGGGCCTCCTCTACGTCGACTCAGCCTCAAACGAGTAAGTGGTGTGGTGTCAACATCGCCACTGGGGAGACAAAGGTGGCCGGCCACGGTGAATCCAAGTCCCGGATGAAGCCGGGTAGCAGAGCTAGTACAGTATTTCATAAATCTTGTCTTGGGTAACTTCGGTTATATACTTTACTGTTTCGGTCTCGGTCGAAAGTGTAGTTAAACTTTCGGCTTCAGCTTCGGTTATGGCCCAAAGTAAATGTTTCACTTTCGATCTGGTTTCGGTTTCAGCCCAAACCAGAAATTCAGTTTCGGTCGGCCTCTAGTTCCCGGCTAAATCCTGCAAGCTCAGGGACAGTCATTCAAAGTAGCTGGAACCGAATTACGGCATTCATGCTTTTCTCATTGAGAGCAACCCCGGGGCCACCGTCCTAACCTCGCGACATCTATCGCAACCTCACCCCACGCCCCACCTGTAGGTGGGCTTCAGTGGGGCCGTCTGCTCGGGCAACAGAGTCACCAGAGGCCAAGCAACGACGACTTTCCAGCAGTGGGCTGAGCTCAAGGAGGGCTAGCTCGAGCGCCATCCTGCGGCGAGGAACGGAGGCGGTGCAAGCGGTACAGCCGAGCCCACAGCAGACAAGAATCTGCTGTCCCTGTGTAATGCCAGCAAGGATTGAGGGAGGGGGCGGAGTCTGGGTCACGTGGGGAGAGGGAGGAGTCTGGGTCACGTGGGAGAGAGGATTTAGGGGAGAACCGGAACGGGAGTTGAGACGGAGTGAAACGGGAGGAGTCCACGCTGGGCAGGACGGAGAGAGTGACGCGGTCGCCACGCGGTGGGAGACGTCGACACCGTCAGCCATCGGTGTCGGACGCAGAGAGAGCTAGCGGCTGTGGGAGGCTAGCTGTGTAAGGGGCAGCAGTGACGCTAGGTAGCGGAGCAGCAGGGAGACTGCCTATCGGAGCAGCAGGGAGACTGCCTAATGGAGCAGCAGGGAGACTGCCTATCGGAGCAGCAGGGAGACTGCCTATCGGAGCAGCAGGGAGACTGCCTATCGGAGCAGCAGGGAGACTGCCTATCGGAGCAGCAGGGAGACTGCCTATCGGAGCAGCAGGGAGACTGCCTATTGGAGCAGCAGGGAGACTGCCTATCGGAGCAGCAGGGAGACTGCATATCGGAGCAGCAGGGAGACTGCCTATCGGAGCAGCAGGGAGACTGCATATCGGAGCAGCAGGGAGACTGCCTAATGGAGCAGCAGGGAGACTGCCTATCGGAGCAGCAGGGAGACTGCATATTGGAGCAGCAGGGAGACTGCCTATCGGAGCAGCAGGGAGACTGCCTATCGGAGCAGCAGGGAGACTGCCTATCGGAGCAGCAGGGAGACTGCCTATCGGAGCAGCAGGGAGACTGCCTAACGGAGCAGCAGGGAGACTGCCTATCGGAGCAGCCAATTAATAATGTCCCCACAAGACCAACCTAAAATACCCGGGACAGTCATCTCTGCTTGACGTCCTATTGACACAAGCCCCTCACAATTTCGCGCTGACTGGTGTTCTGGGTAATACCCTTAGTGACCACTCCTTCATATTTGGGGCGAGATCATTAGCCAGACCCAAAGCCTAAATTGGTTGAGAAGCACTCCATGAGACACTTCAGCATTCAGGCATTTACTAATGATGTGCTTCACTCGGATATTGACAAGGTCTGTCATATCCCCAACCTGACTACGGCTGGCTTGGAGACCTTCAGGTTACACGTTTCTCCAAATTCTTGACAAACATGCTCCGTTGGTTAGATTTTAAACTAAAGGCAACCGCCCACCACGGTTTGATCCCTTGATTACGAAGCTCATGAAAACTAGGGACAAGGCTTGGGCCTGTGCTCAGAAAAGTAATTTGGTCCATGACTGGCTAGAATACAGGATTTTAAGGAATAGATGCGTCAAAAAAATACGGCTTGCAAAAATTGCACACTTTTCCTCCACTCTCCTGGAATCACGTGGAAATGCCAGGATCTTCTGGAAAACAATCAAAAGTATCGAAAAGGCATCTAACACAGATAATCTGCCCGTTGAGCTTAACCGAAATGGGGAATATTTTTCAGAGCCCCAAAAAATTGTTTGACAAGTTTAACCTTCATTTATCTGAAGCTGGTGGCATCTTTGATCATGTATTGGGAGTCACTCCTGCGCATGCAAATCCCTACAGCCCTGTACAAACATTAAACGAATTTAGTTTCCAGCCCATCCACGAAAGCAATGTTCTGAAACAACTGCCCTACCTCAAAGGGTCCTCTTCTACCGGAGCAGATAGTATTCCCGACTTTGCTCTGCTAACTGTTGGTCACCTTTTATACAAACCTATAGCCATATTTTCAACTTGTCTATCAAAGAAGTGTGATGGTCATGTTGACACCAACACACACGCGCCACAACCAGGCTCCTTACCAGTGTAGGGGTTATTACGGGGAGAAAAAGCGGACGGAAAACACAAGGGTGTCTGCACCCGCACACACACGGGTGTCTACACCCACACACACAAGGGTGTCTACACCCACACACACAAGGGTGTCTACACCCACATACACAAGGGTGTCTACACCCACACACACACGGGTGTCTACACCCACACACACACGGGTGTCTGCACCCGCACACACACGGGTGTCTACACCCACACAACACGGGTGTCTGCACCCACATACACACGGGTGTCTACACCCACACACACACAAGGGTGTCTGCACCCACACACACACGGGTGTCTACACCCACACACACACACGGGTGTCTACACCCACACACACACGGGTGTCTACACCGCACACACAAGGGTGTCTACACCCACACACACACGGGTGTCTACACCCACATACACAAGGGTGTCTACACCCACACACACACGGGTGTCTACACCCACACACACACGGGTGTCTGCACCCACACACACACGGGTGTCTACACCCACACACACACGGGTGTCTGCACCCACACACACACGGTGTCTACCCCACACACACACGGGTGTCTACACCCACACACACACGGGTGTCTACACCCACACACACGGGTGTCTACACCCACACACACGGGTGTCTACACCCACACACACACGGGTGTCTGCACCCCACACACACGGGTGTCTACACCCACACACACGGGTGTCTACACCCCACACACAAGGGTGTCTGCACCCACACACACACGGGTGTCTACACCCACACACACACGGGTGTCTACATCCACACACACACGGGTGTCTACACCCACACACACACACGGGTGTCTACACCCACACACACACGGGTGTCTACACCCACACACACACGGGTGTCTACACCCACACACACACGGGTGTCTACACCCACACACACACGGGTGTCTGCACCCACACACACACGGGTGTCTGCACCCACACACACGGGTGTCTGCACCCACACACACACGGGTGTCTACACCACACACACACGGGTGTCTACACCCACACACACACGGGTGTCTGCACCACACCAAGGTGTCTGCACCCACACACACGGGTGTCTGCACCCACACACACACGGGTGTCTACACCCACACACACGGGTGTCTACACCCACACACACAAGGGTGTCTGCACCCACACACACAAGGGTGTCTGCACCCACACACACCACACCACACACGGGTGTCTACACCCACACACACAAGGGTGTCTACACCCACACACACAAGGGTGTCTACACCCACACACACACGGGTGTCTACACCCACACACACACGGGTGTCTACACCCACACACACACGGGTGTCTACACCCACACACACACGGGTGTCTACACCCACACAAAACACGGGTGTTCTACACCACACACACACACGGGTGTCTACACCCACACACACACGGGTGTCTACACCCACACACACAAGGGTGTCTACACCCACACACACAAGGGTGTCTACACCCACACACACAAGGTGTCTACACCCACACACACACGGGTGTCTACACCCACACACACAAGGGTGTCTACACCCACGTCCGCATCCGTTAACCACTGGGGGGCCATGGGGGCTCTGTGATCCCCATAAACCCGCCCCTCGGAGGGATCACTATAAAAGGCGGGAGCCAGAGAGCTCGGGCCAGTTTTAGAAGAAGCTTTACCAGTGAAGCTTGAAGACCGGCAGAATAGGCCCTGGGACTCCCCTGTCTCGCTGCCCTCGTCAGGGCCGAGCTGGGCAAGCCAGCGGCGCGGCCCCAAGAGCTTCCGCACCTCTGCTCTTGTAAGGGCAAGGCCGCCTTAGCTGGTGCCGGATCCGTGCTTTACCAGGGCCGGATCAGACAGCCTCCCGTAGCACTCGTAGAGGAGAACTGGGAACAGGACAGGGGAATTAGTGCTAGGGGTGGTTCCCCAGCGAGTACGGGTGAAGGGGCCGTTACCCCTTCAAGTGTTGTAACTGTCCTTGAGTTGAATAAAAGAGTGTGCCTCGACTCCGTCGCCAAGTCTCCCTGGAACTCACTACACCTGTGTGGGATAGTTGTGTACTCCTGGCCGGGACCCGCCGGGGGGAGGGGGCTGTGGGCAGTGTCTACGCTCCCACAGAATCCCCTCGCCCCTCGGTGGGGAGCGGTAGAAACCGGTTCGGACCGGTCGGGCCAAGGGCGGTTAGAATCAGAACCCCTCTGAGGGGAGGGGGCTGGGGGCAGTGTCTACGCTCCCACAGAATCCCCTCGCCCCTCGGTGGGAGCGGTAGAAACCGGTTCGGACCGGTCGGGCCAACGGCGGTTAGAACCAGAACCCCTCTGAGGGGAGCGGGCTGGGGGAAACTACGATCCCACAGAGCCCCCTCGCCCCTCAGGGAGAGAGAGTATATAAGGCGGGTCCCTGAGAGCGCGAGGCAGTCCGCCTCAAGCCGAAGCCAGAAGCCACCTGAGAAGAAGAAGACCCTGGAGCCCAAGCCACCGACGTCCTTCTAAGGGCCGGGGCTCAGTGCGGTGCCGGTGGTCGAGAGGCTAGGACCCTGAGGTTCCCTCGGCCTGATGTTCCTTGTGAGGGACAGGTCCGGACGGGCCAGCGGTCAGCCTCCCCTAGGTCTAGCCAGCCGGAAGTCTAGAGTGGTCAGGGTTCGAGGTACGATAGCCCGGAGGCTGTACCTCCCAAGTTGTGGGTGAAAGGGGCCATTACCCCTTTGGTTCTTTCGGTAAAGTCACGCCTAAAGATAAAGTAATAAATTAAATAATAGCATATTACGACGTTTCGATTGCAACACAAGCAATCGTCATCATCGGGTATAAACGAAATAGCAACACAAATCTAACTAGAAAACTATAGACAGACGCACAGAGCAGACAGACATCACAAGGACACACAGAGAGAGAGTAACACATTGGCACACAGAGAGAGGTCGTTTCTGTGACGAGGCCTTAAATATAGAGAGGGGGGCGGCGGGGGCGGAGAGAGGGAGGGGGCAGAGAAAAAATTAGCATGTCAATGAGTAGGAAGACAACGCGGTACGGTACGCAAGCGTGAAAATCAGGAGAAAGACACACTGAAATTAAATAACCTCGCAAAATATCGAAATGTAATGTAATGCAACACAGAGAGTCGGTCAACACACAATGAACGCATAGCCCGGTCGATTACGTATTTCAAAGATTGCTAAGTTAGAATTTAAGTGTGAAAATTCCAAAGAGAGGACACAGGCAGAGAGAACAGACAGCGGTAAGCAGATGACATCGTGGTACGGTACGCAAGCTTGAAAATCAGGAGAAAGACACACTGAAATTAAATAGCCTCGCAAAATATCGAAATGTAATGTAATGCAACACAGAGAGTCGGTCAACGCACAATTAACGCACAGCCCGGTCGATTACGCATTTCAAAGATTGCTAAGTTAGCATTGAAGTGAATGTGGTTCATTCAATTCTTTGGCGAGCACGCGCGCTGCTGCCGCTGCCGTTGCTAGCAGCGCTTTGTATAAAAAAAAATGTTTACGTAAAAAGAGAATAAAAATTAAGACGAACAAGCGTCCTGCTGACTCTCTCTTGGCACGGGTATCTAAAACGCCACTTCTTGCTTTTTTATTTGTGTTTAGATCCGGAGCTAAAAAAAAAACCGCACGCAACGACGGTCACAAAGAGGGCGAAACAAAAAGAAAAATTTTAAAAGACGTTTTGTAAACCGAGACTACGAACGCCGTGCTGAAATGTCAAAGCGGTGGTAGCATACTTCTAGATTTGAAGCTTTCGTGACTGCAATGATTCATATCCTTAGGTTTTTTCGGTAAAGTCACCGTGTAGGTAAAAACATTTAAAAGTAAAATAAAATAAAAATCACGACGTTTCGGAGGCAACACAAGCTTCCGTCTTCAGGTGGAACCGTCACAGCCACGACAGCCGCATCAAGTAGATGAGAGATCACAAGAGCTACCACTCCGTATATATAATGGTTGGAGAGGCGGTAAGGGCCAAGTACGTCACACTTGTTATTCACACGGTAAGGCGAGGCTTAAGAGGCTGAGCCTTTGTTATGGAGAGGTACGGTTTGTGACTAAGCCTGGCCTACGTGACAATAGTGTGAAAAAATAAACAGCTAAACATGGTAAAGCAAGCCTGGCTGTCTGTCAATAACCTGTAATAGTCGTCTGTCAAATAAGATGGTCCAAATAAGTGTAGTTACATCACGACGTTTCGGAGGCGTCACAAGCTTCCTGCTTCAGGCGGTACCGTCACAGCCACGACAGCCGCATCAAGTAGATGAGAGATCGCAAGAGCTACCGCTCCGTTATTATAATGGTTGGAGAGGGGGGTGGGGCAAGGGCCGCATACTTTTATTAATATGGTAAGGTGAGGCTTGAGACTAAGAATAGACTGCATCACAAAGGCTGAGCCTGGTGGTAGTGGGGGTGGTGGTAGTGGGGGTGGTGGTGGTAGTGCTGGTGGTGGGGGTGGTGGTGGGGGTAGTGGTGGGGGTGGTGGTGGTAGTGGGGGTGGTGGTGGGGGTAGTGGTGGTAGTGGTGGTGGTAGTGGGGGTGGTGGTGGGGGTAGTGGTGGTAGTGGTGGTGGTAGTGGGGTGGTGGTGGGGGTAGTGGTGGTAGTGGTGGTGGTAGTGGGGGTGGTGGTAGTGGGGGTGGTAGTGGTGGTAGTGGGGGTGGTAGTGGTGGTGGTAGTTGTGGTGGTGGTAGTGGTGGTAGTGGTGGTAGTGGTGGTAGTGGTGGTGGTAGTGGGGGTGGTAGTGGTGGTAGTGGTAGTAGTGGTGGTGGTAGTGGGGGTGGTAGTGGTGGTGGTGGTAGTGGTGGTGGTAGTGGGGGTGGTAGTGTGGTGGGTAGTGGTAGTGGTGGTAGTGTGGTGGTAGTGGGGTGGTAGTGGTGGTAGTGGTAGTAGTGGTGGTGGTAGTGGGGGTGGTAGTGGTGGTGGTGGTAGGGTGGTGTAGTGGGGTGGTAGTGATGGTGGTGGTGGTAGTGGTGGTGGTAGTGGGGGTGGTAGTGGTGGTAGTGGTAGTAGTGGTGGTGGTGGTAGTGGTGGTAGTGGTGGTAGTGGTGGTGGTAGTGGTGGTGGTAGTGGGGGTGGTAGCAAGGCTGAGCCTTTGTTATGGAGAGGTGCGGTTTGTGACTCAACCTGTGACAGGGAGACCACCACTAGACTTGGTAAAACTGTGATGGTTGTCTGTCAAATAACACGGCGGTGGCGGCGGCGGTGGTTGTTGTTGTTGTTGTTACGATCACCACGAAGTTGACGACACCTGCCCGCTGGCCATCATCCCGTGCGCCGGACGATGTCAACGCCGGATTTGGTAGAAGATCGGTCCGCTCGCCTCTCCCACTGTCACGGCGTACGACGCATCTTCAAACGGCTTCTCCGTCTCGCCCGGTACAAGAGAGGAAAGGGGGCGGATCGGTCATCGCCGGTTGTCCACTCTCCGACGGCTGCGAGACAGAATCGGACAATGTGTTGATATCTTCTTGGTTCTTTCGGTAAAGTCGTCACGTAGAAGGGAAGTAATAAAATAATAAAAATAAAACATAATAAAATAATTGTCTTATGTTTTATTTTTATTATTGTATTACTTCCCTTCTACGTGACTTTACCGAAAGAACCAAGAAGATGAATCCCTGCAGTCACGAAAGCTTTAAATGTTGTATTTTTATTATTTTATTACTTCCCTTCTACGTGACTTTACCGAAAGAACCAAGAAGATGAATCCCTGCAGTCACGAAAGCTTTAAATGTTTTATTTTTATTATTTTATTACTTCCCTTCTACGTGACTTTACCGAAAGAACCAAGAAGATGAATCCCTGCAGTCACGAAAGCTTTAAATGTTGTATTTTTATTATTTTATTACTTCCCTTCTACGTGACTTTACCGAAAGAACCAAGAAGATGAATCCCTGCAGTCACGAAAGCTTTAAATGTTGTATTTTTATTATTTTATTACTTCCCTTCTACGTGACTTTACCGAAAGAACCAAGAAGATGAATCCCTGCAGTCACGAAAGATTTAAATCGAAAAATGTGTTGATACTGGAGGAATCCGATGAGCTACGAAGCTTGCGGACGTCCCAGGAGCTCAGAGCCACGCTGCAGGCAGGCGCACGCTCCTCCCACGTGCACCAGGCAGCACAGTAAGATACTGAACGTAAACAAAGACCCCACCCACACTCCCCCGTGTGTTGCCTACGCAGGCTGTTGGGGCAACATCCAGCTGCTGATGTTTACACACCGCACCGGGTACTCGTTTCACCGACTCGATATGGAGGAAGGTGAGACTGGGCTCTAAGGAAAGCTGTCTCGGGTGTGGACCAATCAACTTCAAGGACCATGTGAGACTAGGCTCTAAGGAAAGCTGTCTCGGGTGTGGACCAATCAACTTCAAGGACCATGTGAGACTCGGCTCTAAGGAAAGCTGTCTCGAGTGTGGACCAATCCACTTCAAGGACCATGTGAGACTAGGCTCTAAGGAAAGCTGTCTCGGGTGTGAACCAATCAACTTCAAGGACCATGTGAGACTAGACTCTAAGGAAAGCTGTCTCGGGTGTGGACCAATCAACTTCAAGGACCACATAAAGGCCGTTCCAGCGCGAGCATGAGAGCTGGCTTGGGGCAGACTACGGTCCGTTGGTGTGGACTCGAGTGCGATCACTCAAGTA
>NW_024705856.1:0-5782 GCF_018977255.1 Callorhinchus milii | reverse complement strand
AGTGCATACATTATCAGAGTTATGTCTTTTGTTTGCATTATGGCTGCAGGTATTGTGGTCTATGCAAACACGACTCCTCGTAAAAAAGGTGTCAGTTTTGTTGCCAGATAAAAGGGTAAAAAAACAATTATCATATTTTTCTACGGGCAAATGAGGTTCCAATGGTGTAAATGCTTCACCCCGAGCTCTCATACTCTGATGGTGCATTGTCTTTGAGTTGTGCGCCTTTTGGCGTCATCTGGTCCAACACCATGTGAGACTAGGTTCTAAGGAAAGCTGTCTCGGGTGTGGACCAATCAACTTCAAGGACAGTGCATACATTATCAGAGTTGTGTTTTTTGTTTGCATTATGACCGCAGGTATTGTGGTCTATGCAAACATGACTCCTTGTAAAAAGGTGTCAGTTTTGTTGCCAGATACAAGGGTAAAAAACCAATTATCATATTTTTCTACTGGCAAATGAGGTTCCAACGGTGCAGTGGGATGATCGTCACGATCACAGCGCATTACATCTTTCATTTTCAAAACGCTTCTCTTTCCGTTTCATCCTCACACTTCACCACTTTCGAGTTCCCTCCCATCGTCTCTTTTCCCCGAGCTCTTATAACATTTTCTCGGTTCTGTCGGTGAAGTCGTCACGTAGAAGGGAAGTAATAAAATAATAAAAATAAAACAAAATAAAATCATTCTCACGACGTTTCGGCCACAACGCAAGCAGCCGTCCTCAGGTGGAGAACAGGTCCGTCAAGTAGACAGAGAATTATTATTTTATTATGTTTAATTTTTATTATTTTATTACTTCCCTTCTACGTGATGATTTTACCGAAAGAACCAAGAAGATGAATCCCTGCTGCAGTCACGAAAGAAGCTTTAAATCGAAAAATCTTGTCGGTTCTTTCGGTAAAGTCATCACGTAGAAGGGAGTAATAAAATAATAAAAATAAAACATTAAAATGAAATTCTCACGACGTTTCGGCCACAACGCAAGCAGCCGTCCTCAGGTGAAGACCAGGTCTGTCGAGGCGACAGCGTTGCCCGGCATAAGAAACGTGCAAACAACTCCGTCCCGTCACAAACTTTGTTTCCCACCCGACGCCGGCCGCTCGATGTGTCGGTTCTTGAGTTTGCGCGCGGCAAGCGTGCTCACAATCTGAACGCCTATTTATACCGGAGGAATCCGATGAGCTACGAAGCTCTTCGCCGCACACGGCCATAGTGTACGCGACTCCGTGCTGCCGCTACTCACCTCTCCGCGTCGCCGCCTCTCTCGGCCGAGCTGCGGTCGCTGTGCTTGGAGGGGACCTCCTCCGATGATTTTCCGGATGTATCCTGTCCGACGACGGGGGGACAAAGACGATTCACATCTCTGCGGCGAATGCTGAAGGTGCAGTCCTGCAAGCGCCTGCTCAGGCCACGATGATTTTCCGGATGTATCCTGTTCGACGACGGGGGGAGAAAGACGATTCACATCTCTGCGGCGAATGCTGAAGGTGCAGTCCTGCAAGCGCCTGCTCAGGCCACGATGATTTTCCGGATGTATCCTGTTCGACGACGGGGGGACAAAGACAATTCACATCTCGGCGGCGAATGCTGAAGGTGCAGTCCTGCAAGCGCCTGCTCAGGCCACGATGATTTTCCGGATGTATCCTGTTCGACGACGGGGGGACAAAGACGATTCACATCTCGGCGGCGAATGCTGAAGGTGCAGTCCTGCAAGCGCCTGCTCAGGCCACTAGCGCCGGAAGAGCCCTCCGCTGGAGGGAGCTCCGGGGAGTCCCTCTAGAGCAGCGGTCGGCAACCTGTGGCTCGCGAGCCATACATGGCTCTTCCAGTGACGGCTCGCAGACAAGTTTGAGTTGAAAAAAATAATAAAAAAATAAAAAATCAGTTTGGAACTGATTTTAAAATACTTTACACTATGAGATCTCATTTGCCAGTGGCAAAATATCGTAATAGGTTTTTTACCCTTTTAACTGTACCAGTTAAAAGGGTAAAAACCTATTACTGCTTTAAAATACTTGTGATATTTGCTTAATAATATTTGTGTCGTTTTAAAGTAAAGAGAAATTAGTTTTGAAGATAAATGTCACGGGTCGCGTGCCTGCACGACGCTCAACCTCACCACGTCGTACGAACCGGACTACGCAAGGCCGTCAGCAAAACCACGCGGCTCCAGAAGTCGCGTTAAAATTAAGACGTATTTAATTTATTACACGTTAAAATTTTACTATATGGCTCTCAATGAAATATATTTAGAAATATTTGGCTTTTATGGATCTCCCAGTCAAAAAGGTTCCAGACCGCTGGTCTAGACGATATTTGACCTACGATTCTACGCCGTACCCTTTGGTTCTTTCGGTAAAGTCACGTAGGTAAAATAAGTAAATAGATAGAATGCAAAACAAACATTCTTATTTAACAAAAACGCATCTTTTTCCCGAATTCTACGTAGGTGAATTAAGTAAATAAATAGAATGCAAAACAAACATTCTTATTTAACAAAAACGCATCTTTTTCCAGAATTCTACGTAAGTGAATTAAATAAATAAATAGAACGCAAAACAAACATTCTTATTTAACAAAAACGCATCTTTTTCCCGAATTCTACGTAGGTGAAATAAGTAAATAAATAGAATGCAAAACAAACATTCTCATTTAACAAAAACGCATCTTTTCCCCGAATTCTACGCAGGTGAAATAAGTAAATAAATAGAATGCAAAACAAACATTCTTATTTAACAAAAACGCATCTTTTCCCGAATTCTACGTAGGTGAAATAATAAATAAATAGAATGCAAAACAAACATTCTTATTTAACAAAAACGCATCTTTTTCCCCGAATTCTACGTAGGTGAAATAAGTAAATAAATAGAATGCAAAACAAACATTCTTATTTAACAAAAACGCATCTTTTTCCCGAATTCTACGTAGGTGAATAAGTAAATAAATAGAATGCAAAACAAACATTCTTATTTAACAAAAACGCATCTTTTTCCCGAATTCTACGTAGGTGAAATAAGTAAATAAATAGAATGCAAAACAAACATTCTTATTTAACAAAAACGCATCTTTTTCCCGAATTCTACGTAGGTGAAATAAGTAAATAAATAGAATGCAAAACAAACATTCTTATTAACAAAAACGCATCTTTTCCCGAATTCTACGTAGGTGAAATAAGTAAATAAATAGAATGCAAAACAAACATTCTTATTTAACAAAAACGCATCTTTTCCCCGAATTCTACGTAGGTGAAATAAGTAAATAAATAGAATGCAAAACAAACATTCTTATTTAACAAAAACGCATCTTTTCCCGAATTCTAACGCCGTAGGTGAAATAAGTAAATAAATAGAATGCAAAACAAACATTCTTATTTAACAAAAACGCATCTTTTTCCCGAATTCTACGTAGGTGAAATAAGTAAATAAATAGAATGCAAAACAAACATTCTTATTTAACAAAAACGCATCTTTTCCCGAATTCTACGTAGGTGAAATAAGTAAATAAATAGAATGCAAAACAAACATTCTTATTTAACAAAAACGCATCTTTTCCCCGAATTCTACGTAGGTGAAATAAGTAAATAAATAGAATGCAAAACAAACATTCTTATTTAACAAAAACGCATCTTTTTCCGAATTCTACGAGGTGAAATAAGTAAATAAATAGAATGCAAAACAAACATTCTTATTTAACAAAAACGCATCTTTTTCCCGAATTCTACGTAGGTGAAATAAGTAAATAAATAGAATGCAAAACAAACATTCTTATTTAACAAAAACGCATCTTTTTCCCGAATTCTACGTAGGTGAAATAAATAAATAAATAGATGCAAAACAAACATTCTTATTTAACAAAAACGCATCTTTTCCCGAATTCTACGCAGGTAAAATAAATAAATAGAATGCAAAACAAACATTCTTATTGAACAAAAACGCATCTTTTCCCCAATTCTACGCAGGCGAAATAAGTAAATAAATAGAATGCAAAACAAACATTCTTATTTAACAAAAACGCATCTTTTTCCCGAATTCTACGTAGGTGAAATAAGTAAATAAATAGAATGCAAAACAAACATTCTTATTTAACAAAAACGCATCTTTTTCCGAATTCTACGTAGGTGAAATAAATAAATAAATAAAATGCAAAACAAACATTATTATTTAACAAAAACGCATCTTTTCCCGAATTCTACGTAGGTAAAATAAATAAATAGAATGCAAAACAAACATTCTTATTTAACAAAAACGCATCTTTTTCCCGAATTCCATCCCGATTGTTCTTGGTGCCACGTAACTAGACATTGCATCCACTCGGCTCTCTCAGACCAGTGCAACCCTTCGTGTTGAAGAACAGCCCGTGGAAGTGGACGTCATTGAACTACCGCTGACATCACACAACAGAGGGGCAAGCGCCTCTCCCACCAACTTCTCCGCGGGACATTAAATTTGCAAACGAAACTCCCCGAGACGTTTCGCCACACACGGTACGCGAGCGCAAGGCGCACCGGTCAAATGAGTTATTTGACAGACAACTACTACAGGTTTTCCATGTTTAGTGGTCGTTTCCTTGTCACAGGCTGAGTCACAAACCGTACCTCTCCATAACAAAGGCTCACCCTCTTAAGCCTCGCCTTGCCGCGTGAATAAAAAGTGTAGACTTGAAGCTTTCGTGACTGCAAGGAATCATATTCTTGGGTGTTTTCGGCAAAGTCACCGTGTAGGTAAAACATCAAAATTAAAAAAATAAAATAAAATAAAGATCACGACGTTTCGGAGGCAACACGAGTCTCCGTCATCAGGTGGGACCGTCACAGCCAGATCAGCTGCATCAAGTGAGGCATGATTCAAGATGTAATCCCTTAAAAGCGAGTTGAGAGGGGAGGCTCATCAGAATGTGGTAGCCAATGAATGGAAAGTATCCTTTTTTGGCCTCCCTCCCGATACTTTCCATTCATTGGCTACCACATTCTGATGAGCCCCCCCCTCAATTCGCTTTTAAGGGATTACATCTTGAATCATTGCCTCACTTGATGCAGCTGATCTGGCTGTGACTGTCCCACCTGATGACGGACACTTGTGTTGCCTCCGAAACGTCGTGATCTTTATTTTATTTTACTTTTATTAATTTTGATGTTTTACCTACACAGTGACTTTACCGAAAACACCTAAGAATATAATAACAAGTGTGCCGTACTTGGCCCTTACCGCCTCTCCAACCATTATATACACGGAGTGGTAGCTCTTGCGATCTTTCATTCGCTTGATACGGCTGTCGTGGCTGTGACGGTTCCACCTGAAGACGGAAGCTTGTGTTGCCTCCGAAACGTCGTGAATTTTTTTTTATTTTATTTTATTAATTTTGATTTTTTACCTACACGGTGACTTTACCGAAAAAACCTAAGAATATTTCAAAATGTGTCGCTTGTCCTGCCATGAACCTGTTGGCAGTGCAATGTCGTTGTGCGAGTTCTGAATCGATTGGCTCATGACGGAGAACACAATCAGAATGAAATTGAGAATTAGTCACCCTGCCGAAATCTTGGCCATTTCCCTGTCCAACCATTATATACACGGAGTGGTAGCTCCTGTAATTTCTCTTTTACTTGATGCGGCTGTCGTGGCTGTGACGGTTCCAGCTGAAGATGGAAGCTTGTGTTGCCTCCGAAACGTCGTGACTTTTATTTTATTTACTTTTATTAAGTTAAATGTTTTACCTACACAGTGACTTTACCGAAAAAACCTAAGAGTGTGAATCCTTGCAGTCACGAAAGCTTCAAATC